>NW_027479179.1:0-195703 GCF_051014685.1 Ptiloglossa arizonensis | reverse complement strand
GTTATACGTTATACGTCTCACGTTATACGTTACACGTTATACGTTACACGTTATACGTTATACGTTATACGTTATACGTTATACGTTATACGTTATACGTTATACGTTATACGTTATACGTTATACGTTACACGTTATACGTTATACGTTATACGCTATACGTTATACGTTATACGTTATACGTTATACGTTATACGTTACACGTTATACGTTATACGTCACACGTTATACGTTATACGTTACACGTTATACGTTATACGTCACACGTTATACGTTATACGTTATACGTTATACGTTATACGTTATACGTCTCACGTTATACGTTACACGTTATACGTTAGACGTTATACGTTATACGTTATACGTTATACGTTATACGTTATACGTTATACGTTATACGTTATACGTTATACGTTATACGTTATACGTTACACGTTATACGTTATACGTTATACGCTATACGTTATACGTTATACGTTATACGTTATACGTTATACGTTACACGTTATACGTTATACGTCACACGTTATACGTTATACGTTACACGTTATACGTTATACGTCACACGTTATACGTTATACGTTAGACGTTATACGTTATACGTCACACGTTATACGTTATACGTTACACGTTATACGTTATACGTCACACGTTATACGTTATACGTTAGACGTTATACGTTATACGTTATACGTTATACGTTATACGTTATACGTTATACGTTACACGTTATACGTTATACGTTATACGTTATACGTTATACGTTATACGTTACACGTTATACGATATACGTCACAAGTTATACGTTATACGTTAGATGTTATACTTTATACGTTATACGTTATACGTTATACGTTATACGTTATACGTTACACGTTATACGTTATACGTTATATGTTATACGTTATACGTAATATGTAATACGTTATTCGTTTTACGTTATTCGTTATACGTTCTTCGTTACACGTTGTACGTTATACGTTATACGTTAAACGTTATATGTTATACGTTATACGTAATATGTAATACGTTATTCGTTTTACGTTATTCGTTATACGTTATACGTTATACGTTATACGTTATACGTTATACGTTACACGTTATACGTTATACGTTATACGTTATACGTTATACGTTATACGTTACACGTTATACGTTATACGTCACACGTTATACGTTATACGTTACACGTTATACGTTATACGTCACACGTTATACGTTATACGTTAGACGTTATACGTTATACGTCACACGTTATACGTTATACGTTAGACGTTATACGTTATACGTTATACGTTATACGTTATACGTTATACGCTATACGTTATACGTTATACGTTATACGTAATACGTTATACGTTATACGTTATACGTTATACGTTATACGTTACACGTTATACGTTAGACGTTATACGATATACGTTATACGTTATACGTTATATGTTATTCGTTATACGTAATATGTAATACGTTATACGATTTACGTTATTCGTTATACGTTCTCCGTTATGCGTTGTACGTTATACGTTGTGCGTTATACGTTATACGTTATACGTGATACGTTATACGTTATACGTTGTACGTTATGCGTTATACGATATACGTTATACGTTATACGTTATACGCTATACGTTATACGTTATACGTTATACGTTATACGTTATACGTTACACGTTATACGTTATACGTCACACGTTATACGTTATACGTTACACGTTATACGTTATACGTCACACGTTATACGTTATACGTTAGACGTTATACGTTATACGTTATACGTCACACGTTATACGTTATACGTTAGACGTTATACGTTATACGTTATACGTTATACGTTATACGTTATACGTTATACGTTATACGTTATACGTTATACGTAATACGTTATACGTTATACGTTATACGTTATACGTTACACGTTATAGGTTATACGTCACACGTTATACGTTATACGTTAGACGTTATACGTTATACGTTATACGTTATACGTTATACGTTATACGTTACACGTTATACGTTATACGTCACACGTTATACGTTATACGTTACACGTTATACGTTATACGTCACACGTTATACGTTATACGTTAGACGTTATACGTTATACGTCACACGTTATACGTTATACGTTAGACGTTATACGTTATAAGTTATACGTTATACGTTATACGTTATATGTTATACGTTATACGTAGTATGTAATACGTTTTACGATTTACGTTATTCGTTATACGTTCTTCGTTATGCGTTGTACGTTATACGTTGTGCGTTATACGTTACACGTTATTCGTTATACGTTATACGTCACACGTTATACGTTATACGTTATACGTTATACGTTATATGCTATACGTTATACGTAATATGTAATACGTTATACGTTTTACGTTATTCGTTATACGTTCTTCGTTACACGTTGTACGTTATACGTTATTCGTTATACGTTACACGTTATACGTTATTCGTTATACGTTATACGTTATACGTTATACATTATACGTTATACGTTATACGTTATACGTTATACGTTACACGTTATATGTTATACGTCACACGTTATACGTTATACGTTACACGTTATACGTTATACGTTATACGTTATACGTTATACGTTATACGTTATACGTTACACGTTATACGTTATACGTTATATGTTATACGTTATACGTAATATGTAATACGTTATTCGTTTTACGTTATTCGTTATACGTTCTTCGTTACACGTTATACGTTATACGTTAGACGTTATACGTTATACGTTATACGTTATACGTTATACGTTATACGTTATACGTTATACGTTATACGTTATACGTTATACGTAATACGTTATACGTTATACGTTATACGTTATACGTTACACGTTATAGGTTATACGTCACACGTTATACGTTATACGTTAGACGTTATACGTTATACGTTATACGTTATACGTTATACGTTATACGTTACACGTTATACGTTATACGTCACACGTTATACGTTATACGTTACACGTTATACGTTATACGTCACACGTTATACGTTATACGTTAGACGTTATACGTTATACGTCACACGTTATACGTTATACGTTAGACGTTATACGTTATAAGTTATACGTTATACGTTATACGTTATACGTTACACGTTATACGTTATACGTTATACGTTATACGTTATACGTTATACGTTACACGTTATACGTTATACGTTATATGTTATACGTTATACGTAATATGTAATACGTTATTCGTTTTACGTTATTCGTTATACGTTCTTCGTTACACGTTGTACGTTATACGTTATGCGTTATACGTTATACGTTATACGTTATACGTTATACGTTATACGTTATATGTTATACGTTATACGTAGTATGTAATACGTTTTACGATGTACGTTATTCGTTATACGTTCTTCGTTATGCGTTGTACGTTATACGTTGTGCGTTATACGTTACACGTTATTCGTTATACGTTATACGTCACACGTTATACGTTATACGTTATACGTTATACGTTATATGCTATACGTTATACGTAATATGTAATACGTTATACGTTTTACGTTATTCGTTATACGTTCTTCGTTACACGTTGTACGTTATACGTTATTCGTTATACGTTACACGTTATACGTTATTCGTTATACGTTATACGTTATACGTTATACATTATACGTTATACGTTATACGTTATACGTTATACGTTACACGTTATATGTTATACGTCACACGTTATACGTTATACGTTACACGTTATACGTTATACGTTATACGTTAAACGTTATACGTTATACGTTATACGTTACACGTTATACGTTATACGTTATATGTTATACGTTATACGTAATATGTAATACGTTATTCGTTTTACGTTATTCGTTATACGTTCTTCGTTACACGTTGTACGTTATACGTTATGCGTTATACGTTAAACGTTATACGTTATACGTTATAAGTTATACGTTATACGTTATACGTTATACGTTATACGTTATACGTTATACGTTATACGTTATACGTTATACGTTATACGTTATACGTTATACGTTATACGTTATACGTTATACGTTATACGTTATACGTTATACGTTATACGTTATACGTTATACGTTATACGTTATACGTTATACGTTATAAGTTATACGTTATACGTTATACGTTATACGTTACACGTTATACGTTATACGTTATACGTTATACGTTATACGTTATACGTTATACGTTATACGTTATACGTTATATGTTATACGTTATACGTAATATGTAATACGTTATACGATTTACGTTATTCGTTATACGTTATACGTTATACGTTATACGTGATACGTTATACGTTATACGTTATACGTTATACGTTATACGATATACGTTATACGTTATACGTTATACGTTATACGTTATACGTTATACGTTATACGTTATACGTTACACGTTATACGTTATACGTCACACGTTATACGTTATACGATATACGTTATACGTTATACGTTGTACGTTATACGTTATACGTTATACGTTATACGTTATACGTTACACGTTATACGTTATATGTCACACGTTATACGTTATACGTTACACGTTATACGTTATACGTCACACGTTATACGTTATACGTTATACGTTATACGTAATACGTTATACGTTATACGTTATACGTTATACGTTATACGTTATACGTTACACGTTATACGTTAGACGTTATACGTTATACGTTATACGTTATACGTTATATGTTATACGTTATACGTAATATGTAATACGTTATTCGTTTTACGTTATTCGTTATACGTTCTTCGTTACACGTTGTACGTTATACGTTATACGTTATACGTTATACGTTATACGTTATACGTTATACGTTATACGTTATACGTAATACGTTATACGTTATACGTTATACGTTATACGTTATACGTTATACGTTATACGTTATACGTTACACGTTATACGTTAGACGTTATACGTTATACGTTATACGTTATACGTTATACGTTATACGTTATACGTTATACGTTATACGTTATACGTTATACGTTACACGTTATACGTTATACGTTATACGCTATACGTTATACGTTATACGTTATACGTTATACGTTATACGTTACACGTTATACGTTATACGTCACACGTTATACGTTATACGTTACACGTTATACGTTATACGTCACACGTTATACGTTATACGTTAGACGTTATACGTTATACGTCACACGTTATACGTTATACGTTAGACGTTATACGTCACACGTTATACGTTATACGTTACACGTTATACGTTATACGTCACACGTTATACGTTATACGTTAGACGTTATACGTTATACGTCACACGTTATACGTTATACGTTAGACGTTATACGTTATACGTTATACGTTATACGTTATACGTTATACGTTATACGTTATACGTTATACGTTATACGTTATACGTTATACGTAATACGTTATACGTTATACGTTATACGTTATACGTTACACGTTATAGGTTATACGTCACACGTTATACGTTATACGTTAGACGTTATACGTTATACGTTATACGTTATACGTTATACGTTATACGTTATACGTTACACGTTATACGTTATACGTCACACGTTATACGTTATACGTTACACGTTATACGTTATACGTCACACGTTATACGTTATACGTTAGACGTTATACGTTATACGTCACACGTTATACGTTATACGTTATACGTTATACGTTATACGTTATACGTTATACGTTATACGTGATACGCTATACGTTATACGTTATACGTTATACGTTATACGATATACGTTATACGTTATACGTTATACGTTATACGTTATACGTTATACGTTATACGTTACACGTTATACGTTATACGTCACACGTTATACGTTATACGTTACACGTTATACGTTATACGTCACACGTTATACGTTATACGTTAGACGTTATACGTTATACGTTATACGTTATACGTTATACGTTATACGTTATACGTTATACGTTATACGTTATACGTTATACGTTATACGTTATACGTTATACGTTATACGTTATACGTTATACGTTACACGTTACACGATATACGTCACAAGTTATACGTTATACGTTAGACGTTATACTTTATACGTTATACGTTATACGTTATACGTTATACGTTACACGTTATACGTTATACGTCATATGTTATACGTTATACGTAATATGTAATACGTTATTCGTTTTACGTTATTCGTTATACGTTCTTCGTTACACGTTGTACGTTATACGTTATACGTTATACGTTATTCGTTATACGTTATACGTTATACGTTATACGTTATACGTAATACGTTACACGTTATACGTTATACGTTATACGTTATACGTTATACGTTATACGTTATACGTTACACGTTATACGTTAGACGTTATACGTTATACGTTATACGTTATACGTTATACGTTATACGTTATACGTTATACGTTATACGTTATACGTTATACGTTATACGTTACACGTTATACGTTATACGTTATACGCTATACGTTATACGTTATACGTTATACGTTATACGTTATACGTTACACGTTATACGTTATACGTCACACGTTATACGTTATACGTTACACGTTATACGTTATACGTTATACGTTATACGTTATACGTTAAACGTTATACGTTTCACGTTATAAGTTATACGTTATACGTTATACGTTATACGTAATACGTTATACGTTATACGTTATACGTTATACGTTATACGTTACACGTTATACGTTAGACGTTATACGTTATACGTTATACGTTATACGTTATATGTTATACGTTATACGTAATATGTAATACGTTATTCGTTTTACGTTATTCGTTATACGTTCTTCGTTACACGTTGTACGTTATACGTTATACGTTATACGTTATTCGTTATACGTTATACGTTATACGTTATACGTTATACGTAATACGTTATACGTTATACGTTATACGTTATACGTTATACGTTATTCGTTATACGTTATACGTTACACGTTATACGTTAGACGTTATACGTTATACGTTATATGTTATACGTTATACGTAATATGTAATACGTTATACGATTTACATTATTCGTTATACGTTATACGTTATACGTTATACGTGATACGTTATACGTGATACGTTATACGTTATACGTTATACGATATACGTTATACGTTATACGTTATACGTTATACGTTATACGTTATACGTTATACGTTACACGTTATACGTAATACGTCACACGTTATACGTTACACGTTATACGTTATACGTTATACGTCACACGTTATACGTTATACGTTAGACGTTATACGTTATACGTTATACGTTATACGTTATACGTTATACGTTAAACGTTATACGTTATACGTTATACGTTGCACGTTATACGTTATACGTCACACGTTATACGTCACACGTTAGACGTTATACGTTATACGTTATACGTTATACGTTATTCGTTATACGTTATACGTTATACGTTATACGTTATACGTTATACGTTATACGTTATACGTTATACGTTATACGTTATACGTTATACGTTATACGTTATACGTTATACGTTATACGTTATAAGTTATACGTTATACGTTATACGTTATACGTTACACGTTATACGTTATACGTTATACGTTATACGTTATACGTTATACGTTATACGTTATACGTTATACGATATACGTTATACGTTATACGTTATACGTTATACGTTATACGTTATACGTTATACGTTACACGTTATACGTTATACGTCACACGTTATACGTTATACGATATACGTTATACGTTATACGTTGTACGTTATACGTTATACGTTATACGTTATACGTTATACGTTACACGTTATACGTTATACGTCACACGTTATACGTTATACGTTACACGTTATACGTTATACGATATACGTTATACGTTATACGTTGTACGTTATACGTTATACGTTATACGTTATACGTTATACGTTATACGTTACACGTTATACGTTATACGTCACACGTTATACGTTATACGTTACACGTTATACGTTATACGTCACACGTTATACGTTATACGTTAGACGTTATACGTTATACGTTATACGTTATACGTTATACGTTATACGTTATACGTTATACGTTATACGTTATACGTTACACGTTATACGTTATACGTTATACGTTATACGTTATACGTTATACGTTATACGTTATACGTTATACGTTATACGTTATACGTTATACGTTATACGTTATACGTTATACGTGATACGCTATACGTTATACGTTATACGTTATACGTTATACGATATACGTTATACGTTATACGTTATACGTTATACGTTATACGTTATACGTTATACGTTACACGTTATACGTTATACGTCACACGTTATACGTTATACGTTACACGTTATACGTTATACGTCACACGTTATACGTTATACGTTAGACGTTATACGTTATACGTTATACGTTATACGTTATACGTTATACGTTATACGTTATACGTTCTACGTTATACGTTATACGTTATACGTTATACGTTATACGTTACACGTTATACGATATACGTCACAAGTTATACGTTATACGTTAGACGTTATACTTTATACGTTATACGTTATACGTTATACGTTATACGTTACACGTTATACGTTATACGTTATATGTTATACGTTATACGTAATATGTAATACGTTATTCGTTTTACGTTATTCGTTATACGTTCTTCGTTACACGTTGTACGTTATACGTTATACGTTATACGTTATACGTTATACGTTACACGTTATACGTTAGACGTTATACGTTATACGTTATACGTTATACGTTATACGTTATACGTTATACGTTATACGTTATACGTTATACGTTATACGTTATACGTTACACGTTATACGTTATACGTTATACGCTATACGTTATACGTTATACGTTATACGTTATACGTTATACGTTACACGTTATACGTTATACGTCACACGTTATACGTTATACGTTACACGTTATACGTTATACGTCACACGTTTTACGTTATACGTTAGACGTTATACGTTATACGTCACACGTTATACGTTATACGTTAGACGTTATACGTTATACGTTATACGTTATACGTTATACGTTATACGTTATACGTTATACGTTATACGTTATACGTAATATGTTATACGTTATACGTTATACGTTATACGTTATACGTTACACGTAATACGTTAGACGTTATACGTTATACGTTATACGTTATACGTTATATGTTATACGTTATACGTAATATGTAATACGTTATACGATTTACGTTATTCGTTATACGTTCTCCGTTATGCGTTGTACGTTATACGTTGTGCGTTATACGTTATACGTTATACGTGATACGTTATACGTTATACGTTGTACGTTATACGTTATACGATATACGTTATACGTTATACGTTACACGTTATAGGTTATACGTCACACGTTATACGTTATACGTTAGACGTTATACGTTATACGTTATACGTTATACGTTATACGTTATACGTTACACGTTATACGTTATACGTCACACGTTATACGTTATACGTTACACGTTATACGTTATACGTCACACGTTATACGTTATACGTTAGACGTTATACGTTATACGTCACACGTTATACGTTATACGTTATACGTTATACGTTATACGTTATACGTTATACGTTATACGTTATACGTGATACGCTATACGTTATACGTTATACGTTATACGTTATACGATATACGTTATACGTTATACGTTATACGTTATACGTTATACGTTATACGTTATACGTTACACGTTATACGTTATACGTCACACGTTATACGTTATACGTTACACGTTATACGTTATACGTCACACGTTATACGTTATACGTTAGACGTTATACGTTATACGTTATACGTTATACGTTATACGTTATACGTTATACGTTACACGTTATACGTTATACGTTATACGTTATACGTTATACGTTATACGTTACACGTTATACGATATACGTCACAAGTTATACGTTATACGTTAGACGTTATACTTTATACGTTATACGTTATACGTTATACGTTATACGTTACACGTTATACGTTATACGTTATATGTTATACGTTATACGTAATATGTAATACGTTATTCGTTTTACGTTATTCGTTATACGTTCTTCGTTACACGTTGTACGTTATACGTTATACGTTATACGTTATATGTTATACGTTATACGTAATATGTAATACGTTATTCGTTTTACGTTATTCGTTATACGTTATACGTTATACGTTATACGTTATACGTTATACGTTACACGTTATACGTTATACGTTATACGTTATACGTTATACGTTATACGTTACACGTTATACGTTATACGTCACACGTTATACGTTATACGTTACACGTTATACGTTATACGTCACACGTTATACGTTATACGTTAGACGTTATACGTTATACGTCACACGTTATACGTTATACGTTAGACGTTATACGTTATACGTTATACGTTATACGTAATACGTTATACGTTATACGTTATACGTTATACGTTATACGTTAAACGTTACACGTTATACGTTAGACGTTATACGTTATACGTTATACGTTATACGTTATATGTTATTCGTTATACGTAATATGTAATACGTTATACGATTTACGTTATTCGTTATACGTTCTCCGTTATGCGTTGTACGTTATACGTTATACGTTATACGTTATACGTTATACGTTATATGTTATACGTTATACGTAGTATGTAATACGTTTTACTATTTACGTTATTCGTTATACGTTCTTCGTTATGCGTTGTACGTTATACGTTGTGCGTTATACGTTATACGTTATACGTGATACGTTATACGTTATACGTTGTACGTTATACGTTATACGATATACGTTATACGTTATACGTTATACGCTATACGTTATACGTTATACGTTATACGTTATACGTTATACGTTACACGTTATACGTTATACGTCACACGTTATACGTTATACGTTACACGTTATACGTTATACGTCACACGTTATACGTTATACGTTAGAAGTTATACGTTATACGTTAGAAGTTATACGTTATACGTTATACGTCACACGTTATACGTTATACGTTAGACGTTATACGTTATACGTTATACGTTATACGTTATACGTTATACGTTATACGTTATACGTTATACGTTATACGTAATACGTTATACGTTATACGTTATACGTTATACGTTACACGTTATAGGTTATACGTCACACGTTATACGTTATAAGTTAGACGTTATACGTTATACGTTATACGTTATACGTTATACGTTATACGTTACACGTTATACGTTATACGTCACACGTTATACGTCATACGTTACACGTTATACGTTATACGTCACACGTTATACGTTATACGTTAGACGTTATACGTTATACGTCACACGTTATACGTTATACGTTAGACGTTATACGTTATACGTTATACGTTATACGTTATACGTTATACGTTATATGTTATACGTTATACGTTATACGTTATACGTTATAGGTTATACGTTATACGTTATACGTTATACGTTATACGTTATACGTTATACGTTATATGTTATACGTTATACGTAGTATGTAATACGTTTTACGATTTACGTTATTCGTTATACGTTCTTCGTTATGCGTTGTACGTTATACGTTGTGCGTTATACGTTACACGTTATTCGTTATACGTTATACGTCACACGTTATACGTTATACGTTATACGTTATACGTTATATGCTATACGTTATACGTAATATGTAATACGTTATACGTTTTACGTTATTCGTTATACGTTCTTCGTTACACGTTGTACGTTATACGTTATTCGTTATACGTTACACGTTATACGTTATTCGTTATACGTTATACGTTATACGTTATACATTATACGTTATACGTTATACGTTATACGTTATACGTTACACGTTATATGTTATACGTCACACGTTATACGTTATACGTTACACGTTATACGTTATACGTTATACGTTATACGTTATACGTTATACGTTATACGTTACACGTTATACGTCATACGTTATATGTTATACGTTATACGTAATATGTAATACGTTATTCGTTTTACGTTATTCGTTATACGTTCTTCGTTACACGTTGTACGTTATACGTTATGCGTTATACGTTAAACGTTATACGTTATACGTTATAAGTTATACGTTATACGTTATACGTTATACGTTATACGTTATACGTTATACGTTATACGTTATACGTTATACGTTATACGTTATACGTTATACGTTATACGTTATACGTTATACGTTATACGTTATACGTTATACGTTATACGTTATACGTTACACGTTATACGTTATACGTTACACGTTATACGTTATACGTTATACGTTATAGGTTATACGTCATAGCTTACACGATACACGTTATACGTCATACGTTATACGTTACACGTTATACGTCACACGTTATACGTTATACGTTACACGTTATACGTTATACCTTATACGTTATACGTTATACGTTATACGTTAAACGTTATACGTTATACGTTACACGTTATACGTTATACGTTACACGTTATACGTTATACGTTGCACGTTATACGTTATACGTTATACGCTATACGCTATACGTTATACGTTATACGTTGTACGTTATACGTTATACGTTATACGTTATACGTTATACGTTAAACGTTATACGTTTCACGTTATACGTTATACGTTATACGTTATACGTTATACGTTACACGTTATACGTTATACGTTATACGTTATACGTTATACGTTAAACGTTATACGTTTCACGTTATAAGTTATACGTTATACGTTATACGTTATACGTTATACGTTAGACGTTATACGTTATACGTTATACGTTATACGTTATACGTTATACGTTATACGTTATACGTTATACGTTATACGTTATACGTAATACGTTATACGTTATACGTTATACGTTATACGTTATACGTTACACGTTATACGTTAGACGTTATACGTTATACGTTATACGTTATACGTTACACGTTATACGTTAGACGTTATACGTTATACGTTATACGTTATACGTTATATGTTATACGTTATACGTTATACGTTACACGTTATACGTTATACGTCACACGTTATACGTTATACGTTACACGTTATACGTTATACGTCACACGTTATACGTTATACGTTAGACGTTATACGTTATACGTCACACGTTATACGTTATACGTTAGACGTTATACGTTATACGTTATACGTTATACGTTATACGTTATACGTTATACGTTATACGTTATACGTTATACGTTATACGTAATACGTTATACGTTATACGTTATACGTTATACGTTATACGTTACACGTTATACGTTAGACGTTATACGTTATACGTTATACGTTATACGTTATATGTTATACGTTATACGTAATATGTAATACGTTATACGATTTACGTTATTCGTTATACGTTCTCCGTTATGCGTTGTACGTTATACGTTATACGTTATACGTAATACGTTATACGTTATACGTTATACGTTATACGTTACACGTTATAGGTTATACGTCACACGTTATACGTTATACGTTAGACGTTATACGTTATACGTTATACGTTATACGTTATACGTTATACGTTATACGTTACACGTTATACGTTATACGTCACACGTTATACGTTAGACGTTATACGTTATACGTTATACGTTATACGTTATACGTTATACGTTATACGTTATACGATATACGTTATACGTTATACGTTACACGTTATACGTTATACGTTATACGCTATACGTTATACGTTATACGTTATACGTTATACGTTATACGTTACACGTTATACGTTATACGTTATACGCTATACGTTATACGTTATACGTTATACGTTATACGTTATACGTTACACGTTATACGTTATACGTCACACGTTATACGTTATACGTTACACGTTATACGTTATACGTCACACGTTATACGTTATACGTTAGACGTTATACGTTATACGTCACACGTTATACGTTATACGTTAGACGTTATACGTTATACGTTATACGTTATACGCTATACGTTATACGTTATACGTTATACGTTATACGTTATACGTAATACGTTATACGTTATACGTTATACGTTATACGTTATACGTTACACGTTATACGTTAGACGTTATACGTTATACGTTATACGTTATACGTTATATGTTATACGTTATACGTAATATGTAATACGTTATACGATTTACGTTATTCGTTATACGTTCTCCGTTATGCGTTGTACGTTATACGTTGTGCGTTATACGTTATACGTTATACGTGATACGTTATACGTTATACGTTGTACGTTATACGTTATACGATATACGTTATACGTTATACGTTATACGCTATACGTTATACGTTATACGTTATACGTTATACGTTATACGTTACACGTTATACGTTATACGTCACACGTTATACGTTATACGTTACACGTTATACGTTATACGTCACACGTTATACGTTATACGTTAGACGTTATACGTTATACGTCACACGTTATACGTTATACGTTAGACGTTATACGTTATACGTTATACGTTATACGTTATACGTTATACGTTATACGTTATACGTTATACGTTATACGTTATACGTAATACGTTATACGTTATACGTTATACGTTATACGTTACACGTTATAGGTTATACGTCACACGTTATACGTTATACGTTAGACGTTATACGTTATACGTTATACGTTATACGTTATACGTTATACGTTATACGTTACACGTTATACGTTATACGTCACACGTTATACGTTATACGTTACACGTTATACGTTATACGTCACACGTTATACGTTATACGTTAGACGTTATACGTTATACGTCACACGTTATACGTTATACGTTATACGTTATACGTTATACGTTATACGTGATACGCTATACGTTATACGTTATACGTTATACGTTATACGATATACGTTATACGTTATACGTTATACGTTATACGTTATACGTTATACGTTATACGTTACACGTTATACGTTATACGTCACACGTTATACGTTATACGTTACACGTTATACGTTATACGTCACACGTTATACGTTATACGTTAGACGTTATACGTTATACGTTATACGTTATACGTTATACGTTATACGTTATACGTTATACGTTATACGTTATACGTTATACGTTATACGTTATACGTTATACGTTATACGTTATACGTTATACGTTATACGTTATACGTTATACGTTACACGTTACACGATATACGTCACAAGTTATACGTTATACGTTAGACGTTATACTTTATACGTTATACGTTATACGTTATACGTTATACGTTACACGTTATACGTTATACGTTATATGTTATACGTTATACGTAATATGTAATACGTTATTCGTTTTACGTTATTCGTTATACGTTCTTCGTTACACGTTGTACGTTATACGTTATACGTTATACGTTATTCGTTATACGTTATACGTTATACGTTATACGTTATACGTAATACGTTATACGTTATACGTTATACGTTATACGTTATACGTTATACGTTATACGTTATACGTTACACGTTATACGTTAGACGTTATACGTTATACGTTATACGTTATACGTTATACGTTATACGTTATACGTTATACGTTATACGTTATACGTTATACGTTACACGTTATACGTTATACGTTATACGCTATACGTTATACGTTATACGTTATACGTTATACGTTATACGTTATACGTTACACGTTATACGTTATACGTCACACGTTATACGTTATACGTTACACGTTATACGTTATACGTCACACGTTATACGTTATACGTTAGACGTTATACGTTATACGTCTCACGTTATACGTTATACGTTAGACGTTATACGTTATACGTTATACCTTATACGTTATACGTTATACGTTATACGTTATACGTTATACGTTATACGTAATACGTTATACGTTATACGTTATTGGTTATACGTTATACGTTACACGTTATACGTTAGACGTTATACGTTATACGTTATACGTTATACGTTATATGTTATACGTTATACGTAATATGTAATACGTTATACGATTTACGTTATTCGTTATACGTTCTCCGTTATGCGTTGTACGTTATACGTTGTGCGTTATACGTTATACGTTATACGTGATACGTTATACGTTATACGTTGTACGTTATACGTTATACGATATACGTTATACGTTATACGTTATACGCTATACGTTATACGTTATACGTTATACGTTATACGTTATACGTTACACGTTATACGTTATACGTCACACGTTATACGTTATACGTTACACGTTATACGTTATACGTCACACGTTATACGTTATACGTTAGACGTTATACGTTATACGTCACACGTTATACGTTATACGTTAGACGTTATACGTTATACGTTATACGTTATACGTTATACGTTATACGTTATACGTTATACGTTATACGTTATACGTTATACGTTATACGTTATACGTTATACGTTATACGTTACACGTTATACGTTATACGTTACACGTTATACGTTATACGTTATACGTTATACGTTATACGTCATAGCTTACACGATACACGTTATACGTCATACGTTATACGTTACACGTTATACGTCACACGTTATACGTTATACGTTACACGTTATACGTTATACCTTATACGTTATACGTTATACGTTATACGTTAAACGTTATACGTTATACGTTACACGTTATACGTTATACGTTACACGTTATACGTTATACGTTACACGTTATACGTTATACGTTATACGCTATACGCTATACGTTATACGTTATACGTTGTACGTTACACGTTATACGTTATACGTTATACGTTATACGTTAAACGTTATACGTTTCACGTTATACGTTATACGTTATACGTTATACGTTATACGTTACACGTTATACGTTATACGTTATACGTTATACGTTATACGTTAAACGTTATACGTTTCACGTTATAAGTTATACGTTATACGTTATACGTTATACGTAATACGTTATACGTTATACGTTATACGTTATACGTTATACGTTACACGTTATACGTTAGACGTTATACGTTATACGTTATACGTTATACGTTATATGTTATACGTTATACGTAATATGTAATACGTTATTCGTTTTACGTTATTCGTTATACGTTCTTCGTTACACGTTGTACGTTATACGTTATACGTTATACGTTATACGTAATACGTTATACGTTATACGTTATACGTTATACGTTATACGTTATACGTTATACGTTATACGTTACACGTTATACGTTAGACGTTATACGTTATACGTTATACGTTATACGTTATACGTTATACGTTATACGTTATACGTTATACGTTATACGTTATACGTTACACGTTATACGTTATACGTTATACGCTATACGTTATACGTTATACGTTATACGTTATACGTTATACGTTACACGTTATACGTTATACGTCACACGTTATACGTTATACGTTACACGTTATACGTTATACGTCACACGTTATACGTTATACGTTAGACGTTATACGTTATACGTTATACGTTACACGTTATACGTTAGACGTTATACGTTATACGTTATACGTTATACGTTATATGTTATACGTTATACGTAATATGTAATACGTTATACGATTTACGTTATTCGTTATACGTTCTCCGTTATGCGTTGTACGTTATACGTTGTGCGTTATACGTTATACGTTATACGTGATACGTTATACGTTATACGTTGTACGTTATACGTTATACGATATACGTTATACGTTATACGTTATACGCTATACGTTATACGTTATACGTTATACGTTATACGTTATACGTTACACGTTATACGTTATACGTCACACGTTATACGTTATACGTTACACGTTATACGTTATACGTCACACGTTATACGTTATACGTTAGACGTTATACGTTATACGTCACACGTTATACGTTATACGTTAGACGTTATACGTTATACGTTATACGTTATACGTTATACGTTATACGTTATACGTTATACGTTATACGTTATACGTTATACGTAATACGTTATACGTTATACGTTATACGTTATACGTTACACGTTATAGGTTATACGTCACACGTTATACGTTATACGTTAGACGTTATACGTTATACGTTATACGTTATACGTTATACGTTATACGTTATACGTTACACGTTATACGTTATACGTCACACGTTATACGTTATACGTTACACGTTATACGTTATACGTCACACGTTATACGTTATACGTTAGACGTTATACGTTATACGTCACACGTTATACGTTATACGTTATACGTTATACGTTATACGTTATACGTTATACGTTATACGTGATACGTTATACGTTATACGTCACACGTTATACGTTATACGTTACACGTTGTACGTTATACGTCACACGTTATACGTTATACGTTAGTCGTTATACGTTATACGTCTCACGTTATACGTTATACGTTAGACGTTATACGTTATACGTTATACGTTATACGTTATACGTTATACGTTATACGTTATACGTTATACGTTATACGTTATACGTTATAAGTAATACGTTATACGTTATACGTTATACGTTATACGTTATACGTTACACGTTATACGTTAGACGTTATACGTTATACGTTATACGTTATACGTTATATGTTATACGTTATACGTAATATGTAATACGTTATACGATTTACGTTATTCGTTATACGTTCTCCGTTATGCGTTGTACGTTATACGTTGTGCGTTATACGTTATACGTTATACGTGATACGTTATACGTTATACGTTGTACGTTATACGTTATACGATATACGTTATACGTTATACGTTATACGCTATACGTTATACGTCACACGTTATACGTTATACGTTACACGTTACACGTTATACGTTAGACGTTATACGTTATACGTTATACGTTATACGTTATACGTTATACGTTATACGTTATACGTTATACGTTATACGTTATACGTTACACGTTATACGTTATACGTTATACGCTATACGTTATACGTTATACGTTATACGTTATACGTTATACGTTACACGTTATACGTTATACGTCACACGTTATACGTTATACGTTACACGTTATACGTTATACGTCACACGTTATACGTTATACGTTAGACGTTATACGTTATACGTTATACGTTACACGTTATACGTTAGACGTTATACGTTATACGTTATACGTTATACGTTATATGTTATACGTTATACGTAATATGTAATACGTTATACGATTTACGTTATTCGTTATACGTTCTCCGTTATGCGTTGTACGTTATACGTTGTGCGTTATACGTTATACGTTATCCGTGATACGTTATACGTTATACGTTGTACGTTATACGTTATACGATATACGTTATACGTTATACGTTATACGCTATACGTTATACGTTATACGTTATACGTTATACGTTATACGTTACACGTTATACGTTATACGTCACACGTTATACGTTATACGTTACACGTTATACGTTATACGTCACACGTTATACGTTATACGTTAGACGTTATACGTTATACGTCACACGTTATACGTTATACGTTAGACGTTATACGTTATACGTTATACGTTATACGTTATACGTTATACGTTATACGTTATACGTTATACGTTATACGTTATACGTTATACGTTATACGTTATACGTAATACGTTATACGTTATACGTTATACGTTATACGTTACACGTTATAGGTTATACGTCACACGTTATACGTTATACGTTAGACGTTATACGTTATACGTTATACGTTATACGTTATACGTTATACGTTATACGTTATACGTTATACGTTATACGTTATACGTTATACGTAATACGTTATACGTTATACGTTATACGTTATACGTTACACGTTATAGGTTATACGTCACACGTTATACGTTATACGTTAGACGTTATACGTTATACGTTATGCGTTATACGTTATACGTTATACGTTATACGTTATACGTTATACTTTACACGTTATACGTTATACGTCACACGTTATACGTTATACGTTACACGTTATACGTTATACGTCACACGTTATACGTTATACGTTAGACGTTATACGTTATACGTTATACGTTACACGTTATACGTTAGACGTTAGACGTTATACGTTATACGTTATACGTTATACGTTATATGTTATACGTTATACGTAATATGTAATACGTTATACGATTTACGTTATTCGTTATACGTTCTCCGTTATGCGTTGTACGTTATACGTTGTGCGTTATACGTTATACGTTATACGTGATACGTTATACGTTATACGTTGTACGTTATACGTTATACGATATACGTTATACGTTATACGTTATACGCTATACGTTATACGTTATACGTTATACGTTATACGTTATACGTTACACGTTATACGTTATACGTCACACGTTATACGTTATACGTTACACGTTATACGTTATACGTCACACGTTATACGTTATACGTTAGACGTTATACGTTATACGTCACACGTTATACGTTATACGTTAGACGTTATACGTTATACGTTATACGTTATACGTTATACGTTATACGTTATACGTTATACGTTATACGTTATACGTTATACGTAATACGTTATACGTTATACGTTATACGTTATACGTTACACGTTATAGGTTATACGTCACACGTTATACGTTATACGTTAGACGTTATACGTTATACGTTATACGTTATACGTTATACGTTATACGTTATACGTTACACGTTATACGTTATACGTCACACGTTATACGTTATACGTTACACGTTATACGTTATACGTCACACGTTATACGTTATACGTTAGACGTTATACGATATACGTTATACGTTATACGTTATACGTTACACGTTATACGTTATACGTCACACGTTATACGTTATACGTTACACGTTATAGGTTATACGTCACACGTTATACGTTATACGTTAGACGTTATACGTTATACGTTATACGTTATACGTTATACGTTATACGTTATACGTTACACGTTATACGTTATACGTCACACGTTATACGTTATACGTTAGACGTTATACGTTATACGTTATACGTTATACGTTATACGTTATACGTTATACGTTATACGTTATACGTTATACGTTATACGTTATACGTTATACGTTATACGTTATACGTTATACGTTATACGTTATACGTTACACGTTACACGATATACGTCACAAGTTATACGTTATACGTTAGACGTTATACTTTATACGTTATACGTTATACGTTATACGTTATACGTTACACGTTATACGTTATACGTTATATGTTATACGTTATACGTAATATGTAATACGTTATTCGTTTTACGTTATTCGTTATACGTTCTTCGTTACACGTTGTACGTTATACGTTATACGTTATACGTTATTCGTTATACGTTATACGTTATACGTTATACGTTATACGTAATACGTTATACGTTATACGTTATACGTTATACGTTATACGTTATACGTTATACGTTATACGTTACACGTTATACGTTAGACGTTATACGTTATACGTTATACGTTATACGTTATACGTTATACGTTATACGTTATACGTTATACGTTATACGTTATACGTTACACGTTATACGTTATACGTTATACGCTATACGTTATACGTTATACGTTATACGTTATACGTTATACGTTACACGTTATACGTTATACGTCACACGTTATACGTTATACGTTACACGTTATACGTTATACGTCACACGTTATACGTTATACGTTAGACGTTATACGTTATACGTCTCACGTTATACGTTATACGTTAGACGTTATACGTTATACGTTATACGTTATACGTTATACGTTATACGTTATACGTTATACGTTATACGTTATACGTAATACGTTATACGTTATACGTTATACGTTATACGTTATACGTTACACGTTATACGTTAGACGTCATACGTTATACGTTATACGTTATACGTTATATGTTATACGTTATACGTAATATGTAATACGTTATACGATTTACGTTATTCGTTATACGTTCTCCGTTATGCGTTGTACGTTATACGTTGTGCGTTATACGTTATACGTTATACGTGATACGTTATACGTTATACGTTATACGTTACACGTTATACGTTAGACGTTATACGTTATACGTTATACGTTATACGTTATACGTTATACGTTATACGTTATACGTTATACGTTATACGTTATACGTTACACGTTATACGTTATACGTTATACGCTATACGTTATACGTTATACGTTATACGTTATACGTTATACGTTACACGTTATACGTTATACGTCACACGTTATACGTTATACGTTACACGTTGTACGTTATACGTCACACGTTATACGTTATACGTTAGACGTTATACGTTATACGTCTCACGTTATACGTTATACGTTAGACGTTATACGTTATACGTTATACGTTATACGTTATACGTTATACGTTATACGTTATACGTTATACGTTATACGTTATACGTTATACGTAATACGTTATACGTTATACGTTATACGTTATACGTTATACGTTACACGTTATACGTTAGACGTTATACGTTATACGTTATACGTTATACGTTATATGTTATACGTTATACGTAATATGTAATACGTTATACGATTTACGTTATTCGTTATACGTTCTCCGTTATGCGTTGTACGTTATACGTTGTGCGTTATACGTTATACGTTATACGTGATACGTTATACGTTATACGTTGTACGTTATACGTTATACGATATACGTTATACGTTATACGTTATACGCTATACGTTATACGTCACACGTTATACGTTATACGTTACACGTTACACGTTATACGTTAGACGTTATACGTTATACGTTATACGTTATACGTTATACGTTATACGTTATACGTTATACGTTATACGTTATACGTTATACGTTACACGTTATACGTTATACGTTATACGCTATACGTTATACGTTATACGTTATACGTTATACGTTATACGTTACACGTTATACGTTATACGTCACACGTTATACGTTATACGTTACACGTTATACGTTATACGTCACACGTTATACGTTATACGTTAGACGTTATACGTTATACGTTATACGTTACACGTTATACGTTAGACGTTATACGTTATACGTTATACGTTATACGTTATATGTTATACGTTATACGTAATATGTAATACGTTATACGATTTACGTTATTCGTTATACGTTCTCCGTTATGCGTTGTACGTTATACGTTGTGCGTTATACGTTATACGTTATACGTGATACGTTATACGTTATACGTTGTACGTTATACGTTATACGATATACGTTATACGTTATACGTTATACGCTATACGTTATACGTTATACGTTATACGTTATACGTTATACGTTACACGTTATACGTTATACGTCACACGTTATACGTTATACGTTACACGTTATACGTTATACGTCACACGTTATACGTTATACGTTAGACGTTATACGTTATACGTCACACGTTATACGTTATACGTTAGACGTTATACGTTATACGTTATACGTTATACGTTATACGTTATACGTTATACGTTATACGTTATACGTTATACGTTATACGTTATACGTAATACGTTATACGTTATACGTTATACGTTATACGTTACACGTTATAGGTTATACGTCACACGTTATACGTTATACGTTAGACGTTATACGTTATACGTTATACGTTATACGTTATACGTTATACGTTATACGTTATACGTTACACGTTATACGTTATACGTCACACGTTATACGTTATACGTTACACGTTATACGTTATACGTCACACGTTATACGTTATACGTTAGACGTTATACGTTATACGTCACACGTTATACGTTATACGTTATACGTTATACGTTATACGTTATACGTTATACGTTATACGTGATACGCTATACGTTATACGTTATACGTTATACGTTATACGTTATACGATATACGTTATACGTTATACGTTATACGTTATACGTTATACGTTATACGTTATACGTTACACGTTATACGTTATACGTCACACGTTATACGTTATACGTTACACGTTATACGTTATACGTCACACGTTATACGTTATACGTTAGACGTTATACGTTAGACGTTATACGTTATACGTTATACGTTATACGTTATACGTTATACGTTATACGTTATACGTTATACGTTATACGTTATACGTTACACGTTACACGATATACGTCACAAGTTATACGTTATACGTTAGACGTTATACTTTATACGTTATACGTTATACGTTATACGTTATACGTTACACGTTATACGTTATACGTTATATGTTATACGTTATACGTAATATGTAATACGTTATTCGTTTTACGTTATTCGTTATACGTGATTCGTTACACGTTGTACGTTATACGTTATACGTTATACGTTATTCGTTATACGTTATACGTTATACGTTATACGTTATACGTTATACGTAATACGTTATACGTTATACGTTATACGTTATACGTTATACGTTATACGTTATACGTTACACGTTATACGTTATACGTTATACGCTATACGTTATACGTCACACGTTATACGTTATACGTTAGACGTTATACGTTATACGTTATACGTTATACGTTATACGTTATACGTTATACGTTATACGTTATACGTTATACGTTATACGTTATACGTTATACGTTATACGTTATACGTTATACGTTACACGTTACACGATATACGTCACAAGTTATACGTTATACGTTAGACGTTATACTTTATACGTTATACGTTATACGTTATACGTTATACGTCACACGTTATACGTTATACGTTATACGTTATACGTAATACGTTATACGTTATACGTTATACGTTATACGTTATACGTTATACGTTACACGTTATACGTTAGACGTTATACGTTATACGTTATACGTTATACGTTATATGTTATACGTTATACGTAATATGTAATACGTTATACGATTTACGTTATTCGTTATATGTTCTCCGTTATGCGTTGTACGTTATACGTTGTGCGTTATACGTTATACGTTATACGTGATACGTTATACGTTATACGTTGTACGTTATACGTTATACGATATACGTTATACGTTATACGTTATACGCTATACGTTATACGTTATACGTTATACGTTATACGTTATACGTTACACGTTATACGTTATACGTCACACGTTATACGTTATACGTTACACGTTATACGTTATACGTCACACGTTATACGTTATACGTTAGACGTTATACGTTATACGTCACACGTTATACGTTATACGTTAGACGTCATACGTTATACGTTATACGTTATACGTTATACGTTATACGTTACACGTTATACGTTATACGTTATACGTTATACGTAATACGTTATACGTTATACGTTATACGTTATACGTTACACGTTATAGGTTATACGTCACACGTTATACGTTATACGTTAGACGTTATACGTTATACGTTATGCGTTATACGTTATACGTTATACGTTACACGTTATACGTTATACGTCACACGTTATACGTTATACGTTACACGTTATACGTTATACGTCACACGTTATACGTTATACGTTAGACGTTATACGTTATACGTCACACGTTATACGTTATACGTTAGACGTTATACGTTATACGTTATACGTTATACGTTATACGTTATACGTTATACGTTATACGTTATACGTTATACGTTATACGTTATACGTTATACGTTATACGTTATACGTTATACGTTATACGTTACACGTTATACGTTATACGTTATATGTTATACGTTATACGTAATATGTAATACGTTATTCGTTTTACGTTATTCGTTATACGTTCTTCGTTACACGTTGTACGTTATACGTTATCCGTTATACGTTAAACGTTATACGTTATACGTTATAAGTTATACGTTATACGTTATACGTTATACGTTATACGTTATACGTTATACGTTATACGTTACACGTTATACGTTATACGTCACACGTTATACGTTACACGTTATACGTTGTACGTAATACGTTATACGTTATACGTTATACGTAATACGTTATACGTTATACGTTACACGTTATACGTTATACGTCACACGTTATACGTCACACGTTATACGTTATACGTTACACGTTATACGTTATACGTTATACGTTATACGTTATACGTTATACGTTATACGTTATACGTTATACGTTATACGTTATACGTTATACGTTATACGTTATACGTTATACGTTATACGTTATACGTTATACGTTATACGTTATACGTTATACGTTATACGTTATACGTTATACGTTACACGTTATAAGTTATACGTTACACGTTATACGTTATACGTTATACGTTATACGTTATACGTCATAGCTTACACGATACACGTTATACGTCACACGTTATACGTTACACGTTATACGTCACACGTTATACGTTATACGTTACACGTTATACGTTATACCTTATACGTTATACGTTATACGTTATACGTTAAACGTTATACGTTATACGTTACACGTTATACGTTATACGTTACACGTTATACGTTAGACGTTACACGTTATACGTTATACGTTATACGCTATACGTTATACGTTATACGTTATACGTTGTACGTTATACGTTATACGTTATACGTTATACGTTAAACGTTATACGTTTCACGTTATAAGTTATACGTTATACGTTATACGTTATACGTTATACGTTACACGTTATACGTTATACGTTATACGTTATACGTTATACGTTAAACGTTATACGTTTCACGTTATACGTTATACGTTATACGTTACACGTTATACGTTATACGTCACACGTTATTCGTTATACGTTACACGTTATACGTTATACGTTACACGTTATACGTTATACGTTATACGTCACACGTTATACGTTATACGTTATACGTTGTACGTAACACGTTATACGTTGTACGTTATACGTAATACGTTATACGTTATACGTTCTACGTTATACGTTATACGTTTTACGTTATACGTTATACGTTATACGTTATACGTTATACGTTATACGTTATACGTTATACGTTATACGTTATACGTTATACGTTATACGTTATACGTTACACGTTATACGTTATACGTTATACGTCACACGTTATACGTTATACGTTAGACGTTATACGTTATACGTTATACGTTATACGTTATACGTTATACGTTATACGTTATACGTTATACGTTATACGTTATACGTAATACGTTATACGTTATACGTTACACGTTATACGTTATACGTCACACGTTATACGTCACACGTTATACGTCACACGTTATACGTTATACGTTACACGTTATACGTTTCACGTCACACGTTATACGTTATACGTTATACGTTGTACGTAACACGTTATACGTTATACGTTATACGTAATACGTTATACGTTATACGTTACACGTTACACGTTATACGTTATACGTTTTACGTTATACGTTATACGTTATACGTTATACGTTATACGTTATACGTTATACGTTATACGTTATACGTTATACGTTATACGTTATACGTAATACGTTATACGTTATACGTTACACGTTACACGTTATACGTTATACGTCATACGTCACACGTTATACGTTATACGTTATACGTTACACGTTATACGTTATACGTTATACGTTATACGTTATACGTCATAGCTTACACGATACACGTTATACGTCATACGATATACGTTACACGTTATACGTCACACGTTATACGTTATACGGTATACGTTATACGTTATACGTTAAACGTTATACGTTTCACGTTATAAGTTATACGTTATACGTTATACGTTATACGTTATACGTTACACGTTATACGTTATACGTTATACGTTATACGTTATACGTTATACGTTATACGTTATACGTTATACGTTATACGTTATACGTTATATGTTATACGTTATACGTTATATGTTATACGTTATACGTAATATGTAATACGTTATACGATTTACGTTATTCGTTATACGTTCTTCGTTATGCGTTGTACGTTATACGTTGTGCGTTATACGTTATACGATATACGTGATACGTTATACGTTATACGTTATACGTTATACGTTATACGATATACGTCACACGTTATACGTTATACGTCATACGTTGTACGTAATACGTTATACGTTATACGTTATACGTAATACGTTATACGTTATACGTTACACGTTATACGTTATACGTCACACGTTATACGTCACACGTTATACGTTATACGTTACACGTTATACGTTATACGTCACACGTTATTCGTTATACGTTACACGTTATACGTTATACGTTACACGTTATACGTTATACGATATACGTCACACGTTATACGTTATACGTTATACGTTGTACGTAACACGTTATACGTTGTACGTTATACGTAATACGTTATACGTTATACGTTACACGTTATACGTTATACGTCACACGTTATACGACACACGTTATACGTCACACGTTATACGTTATACGTTACACGTTATACGTTTCACGTCACACGTTATACGTTATACGTTATACGTTGTACGTAACACGTTATACGTTATACGTTATACGTAATACGTTATACGTTATACGTTACACGTTACACGTTGTACGTTATACGTTTTACGTTATACGTTATACGTTATACGTTATACGTTATACGTTATACGTTATACGTTATACGTTATACGTTATACGTTATACGTTATACGTAATACGTTATACGTTATACGTTACACGTTACACGTTATACGTTATACGTCATACGTCACACGTTATACGTTAAACGTTATACGTTACACGTTATACGTTATACGTTATACGTTATACGTTATACGTCATAGCTTACACGATACACGTTATACGTCATACGATATACGTTACACGTTATACGTCACACGTTATACGTTATACGGTATACGTTATACGTTATACGTTAAACGTTATACGTTTCACGTTATAAGTTATACGTTATACGTTATACGTTATACGTTATACGTTACACGTTATACGTTATACGTTATACGTTATACGTTATACGTTATACGTTATACGTTATACGTTATACGTTATACGTTATACGTTATATGTTATACGTTATACGTTATATGTTATACGTTATACGTAATATGTAATACGTTATACGATTTACGTTATTCGTTATACGTTCTTCGTTATGCGTTGTACGTTATACGTTGTGCGTTATACGTTATACGATATACGTGATACGTTATACGTTATACGTTATACGTTATACGTTATACGATATACGTCACACGTTATACGTTATACGTCATACGTTGTACGTAATACGTTATACGTTATACGTTATACGTAATACGTTATACGTTATACGTTACACGTTATACGTTATACGTCACACGTTATACGTCACACGTTATACGTTATACGTTACACGTTATACGTTATACGTTATACGTTATACGTTATACGTTATACGTTATACGTTATACGTTATACGTTATACGTTATACGTTATACGTTATACGTTATACGTTATACGTTATACGTTATACGTTACACGTTATACGTTATACGTTACACGTTATACGTTATACGTTATACGTTATACGTTATACGTTATACGTTACACGTTATACGTTATACGTTACACGTTATACGTTATACGTTATACGTTATACGTTATACGTCATAGCTTACACGATACACGTTATACGTCATACGTTATACGTTACACGTTATACGTCACACGTTATACGTTATATAGTACGTTATACGTTATACGTTATACGTTATACGTTATACGTTATACGTTATACGTTATACGTTATACGTTATACGTTATACTTTATACGTTATACGTTATACGTTATACGTTATACGTTATACGTTATACGTTATACGTTATACGTTATACGTTATACGTTACACGTTACACGTTATACGTCACACGTTATACGTTATACGTTACACGTTATACGTTATACGTTATACGTTATACGTTATACGTTATACGTTATACGTTATGCGTTATACGTTATACGTTATACGTTATACGT
Source organism: Ptiloglossa arizonensis (assembly GCF_051014685.1). Classification (NCBI taxonomy): domain Eukaryota; kingdom Metazoa; phylum Arthropoda; class Insecta; order Hymenoptera; family Colletidae; genus Ptiloglossa; species Ptiloglossa arizonensis. Next base: position 165,736 of record NW_027479179.1, on the reverse strand, counting down.
TATACGTTATACGTTATACGTTATATGTTATACGTTATACGTAATATGTAATACGTTATACGATTTACGTTATTCGTTATACGTTCTTCGTTATGCGTTGTACGTTATACGTTGTGCGTTATACGTTACACGTTATACGTTATACGTCACACGTTATACGTTATACGTTATACGTTATACGTTATATGTTATACGTTGTACGTAATATGTAATACGTTATACGTTTTACGTTATTCGTTATACGTTCTTCGTTACACGTTGTACGTTATACGATATTCGTTATACGTTACACGTTATACGTTATTCGTTATACGTTATACGTTATACGTTATACGTTATACGTTATACGTTATACGTTATACGTTATACGTTATACGTTATACGTTACACGTTATACGTTATACGTCACACGTTATACGTTATACGTTACACGTTATACGTTATACGTTATACGTTATACGTTATACGTTATACGTTACACGTTATACGTTATACGTTATACGTTATATGTTATACGTTATACGTAATATGTAATACGTTATTCGTTTTACGTTATTCGTTATACGTTCTTCGTTACACGTTGTACGTTATACGTTATGCGTTATACGTTAAACGTTATACGTTATACGTTATAAGTTATACGTTATACGTTATACGTTATACGTTATACGTTATACGTTATACGTTATACGTTATACGTTACACGTTATACGTTATACGTCACACGTTATACGTTACACGTTATACGTTGTACGTAATACGTTATACGTTATACGTTATACGTAATACGTTATACGTTATACGTTACACGTTATACGTTATACGTCACACGTTATACGTCACACGTTATACGTTATACGTTACACGTTATACATTATACGTTATACGTTATACGTTATACGTTATACGTTATACGTTATACGTTATACGTAATACGTTATACGTTATACGTTATACGTTATACGTTATACGTAATACGTTACACGTTATACGTCACAGCTTACACGATACACGTTAAACGTCATACGTAATACGTTACACGTTAAACGTCACACGTTATACGTTATACGTTACACGTTATACGTTATACGTTATACGTTATACGTTATACGTTATACGTTATACGTTATACGTTATACGTTATACGTTATACGTTATACGTTATTCGTTATACGTTATACGTTATAGGTTATACGTTATGCGTTATACGTTATGCGTTATACGTTATACGTTATACGTTATACGTTATACGTTATACGTTATACGTTACACGTTATACGTTATACGTCACACGTTATACGTTATACGTTAGACGTTATACGTTATACGTTATACGTTATACGTTATACGTTATACGTTATACGTTATACGTTATACGTTATACGTTATACGTTATACGTTATACGTTATACGTTATACGTTATACGTTATACGTTATACGTTATACGTTATACGTTATACGTTATACGTTATACGTTATACGTTATACGTTATACGTTATACGTTACACGTTATACGTTATACGTCACACGTTATACGTTATACGTTACACGTTATACGTTATACGTTATACGTTATACGTTATCCGTTATACGTTATACGTTATACGTTATACGTTATACGTTACACGTTATACGTTATACGATATACGTTATACGTTATACGTTATACGTTATACGTTATATGTTATACGTTATACGTAATATGTAATACGTTATACGTTACACGTTATACGTTATACGTCACACGTTATACGTTATACGTTATACGTTATACGTTATATGTTATACGTTGTACGTAATATGTAATACGTTATACGTTTTACGTTATTCGTTATACGTTCTTCGTTACACGTTGTACGTTATACGATATTCGTTATACGTTACACGTTATACGTTATTCGTTATACGTTATACGTTATACGTTATACGTTATACGTTATACGTTATACGTTATACGTTATACGTTATACGTTATACGCTACACGTTATACGTTATACGTCACACGTTATACGTTATACGTTACACGTTATACGTTATACGTTATACGTTATACGTTATACGTTATACGTTACACGTTATACGTTATACGTTATACGTTATATGTTATACGTTATACGTAATATGTAATACGTTATTCGTTTTACGTTATTCGTTATACGTTCTTCGTTACACGTTGTACGTTATACGTTATGCGTTATACGTTAAACGTTATACGTTATACGTTATAAGTTATACGTTATACGTTATACGTTATACGTTATACGTTATACGTTATACGTTATACGTTATACGTTATACGTTACACGTTATACGTTATACGTCACACGTTATACGTTACACGTTATACGTTGTACGTAATACGTTATACGTTATACGTTATACGTAATACGTTATACGTTATACGTTACACGTTATACGTTATACGTCACACGTTATACGTCACACGTTATACGTTATACGTTACACGTTATACGTTATACGTTATACGTTATACGTTATACGTTATACGTTATACGTTATACGTTATACGTAATACGTTATACGTTATACGTTATACGTTATACGTTATACGTAATACGTTACACGTTATACGTCACAGCTTACACGATACACGTTAAACGTCATACGTAATACGTTACACGTTATACGTCACACGTTATACGTTATACGTTACACGTTATACGTTATACGTTATACGTTATACGTTATGCGTTATACGTTATACGTTATACGTTATACGTTATACGTTATACGTTATACGTTATTCGTTATACGTTATACGTTATAGGTTATACGTTATGCGTTATACGTTATGCGTTATACGTTATACGTTATACGTTATACGTTATACGTTATACGTTATACGTTACACGTTATACGTTATACGTCACACGTTATACGTTATACGTTAGACGTTATACGTTATACGTTATACGTTATACGTTATACGTTATACGTTATACGTTATACGTTATACGTTATACGTTATACGTTATACGTTATACGTTATACGTTATACGTTATACGTTATACGTTATACGTTATACGTTATACGTTATACGTTATACGTTATACGTTATACGTTACACGTTATACGTTATACGTCACACGTTATACGTTATACGTTACACGTTATACGTTATACGTTATACGTTATACGTTATCCGTTATACGTTATACGTTATACGTTATACGTTATACGTTACACGTTATACGTTATACGTTATACGTTATACGTTATACGTTATACGTTATACGTTATACGTTATATGTTATACGTTATACGTAATATGTAATACGTTATACGTTACACGTTATACGTTATACGTCACACGTTATACGTTATACGTTATACGTTATACGTTATATGTTATACGTTATACGTAATATGTAATACGTTATACGTTTTACGTTATTCGTTTTACGTTCTTCGTTACACGTTATACGTTATACGTTATACGTTACACGTTATACGTTATACGTTACACGTTATACTTTATACGTTATACGTTATACGTTATACGTTATACGTCATAGCTTACACGATACACGTTATACGTCACACGTTATACGTTACACGTTATACGTCACACGTTATACGTTATACGTTACACGTTATACGTTATACCTTATACGTTATACGTTATACGTTATACGTTAAACGTTATACGTTATACGTTACACGTTATACGTTATACGTTACACGTTATACGTTATACGTTACACGGTATACGTTAAACGTTATACGTTTCACGTTATAAGTTATACGTTATACGTTATACGTTCTACGTTATACGTTACACGTTATACGTTATACGTTATGCGTTATACGTTATACGTTATACGTTATACGTTAAACGTTATACGTTTCACGTTATAAGTTATACGTTATACGTTATACGTTATACGTTACACGTTATACGTTATACGTCACACGTTATACGTTATAAGTTATACGTTATACGTTATACGTTATACGTTAATACGTTATACGTTATACGTTATACGTTATACGTTACACGTTATACGTTATACGTCACACGTTATACGTTATACGTCATACGTTGTACGTAATACGTTATACGTTATACGTAATACGTAATACGTTATACGTTATACGTTACACGTTATACGTTATACGTCACACGTTATACGTTATACGTTACACGTTATACGTTATACGTTATACGCTATACGTTATACGTTATACGTTATACGTTATACGTTATACGTTATACGTTATACGTTATACGTTATACGTTACACGTTATATGTTATACCTTATACGTTATAGGTTATACGTTATACGTTATACGTTAAACTTTATACGTTATACGTTACACGTTATACGTTATACGTTACACGTTACACGTTATACGTTATACGTTATATGTTATACGTTATACGTAATACGTTATACGTTATACGTTATACGTCATAGCTTACACGATACACGTTATACGTCATACGTTATACGTTACACGTTATACGTCACACGTTATACGTTATACGTTACACGTTATACGTTATACCTTATACGTTATACGTTATACGTTATACGTTATACGTTAAACGTTATACGTTATACGTTACACGTTATACGTTATACGTTACACGTTACACGTTATACGTTATACGTTATACATTATACGTTATACGTTATACGTTACACGTTATACGTTATACGTTATACGTTATATGTTATACGTTATACGTAATATGTAATACGTTATTCGTTTTACGTTATTCGTTATACGTTCTTCGTTACACGTTGTACGTTATACGTTATGCGTTATACGTTAAACGTTATACGTTATACGTTATAAGTTATACGTTATACGTTATACGTTATACGCTATACGTTATACGTTATACGTTATACGTTATACGTTATACGTTACACGTTATACGTTATACGTCACACGTTATACGTTATACGTTACACGTTATACGTTATACGTCACACGTTATACGTTATACGTTAGACGTTATACGTTATACGTCACACGTTATACGTTATACGTTACACGTTATACGTTATACGTCACACGTTATACGTTATACGTTAGACGTTATACGTTATACGTTATACGTTATACGTTATACGTTATACGTTATACGTTACACGTTATACGTTATACGTTATACGTTATACGTTATACGTTATACGTTACACGTTATACGATATACGTCACAAGTTATACGTTATACGTTAGATGTTATACTTTATACGTTATACGTTATACGTTATACGTTATACGTTATACGTTACACGTTATACGTTATACGTTATATGTTATACGTTATACGTAATATGTAATACGTTATTCGTTTTACGTTATTCGTTATACGTTCTTCGTTACACGTTGTACGTTATACGTTATACGTTAAACGTTATATGTTATACGTTATACGTAATATGTAATACGTTATTCGTTTTACGTTATTCGTTATACGTTATACGTTATACGTTATACGTTATACGTTATACGTTACACGTTATACGTTATACGTTATACGTTATACGTTATACGTTATACGTTACACGTTATACGTTATACGTCACACGTTATACGTTATACGTTACACGTTATACGTTATACGTCACACGTTATACGTTATACGTTAGACGTTATACGTTATACGTCACACGTTATACGTTATACGTTAGACGTTATACGTTATACGTTATACGTTATACGTTATACGTTATACGCTATACGTTATACGTTATACGTTATACGTAATACGTTATACGTTATACGTTATACGTTATACGTTATACGTTACACGTTATACGTTAGACGTTATACGATATACGTTATACGTTATACGTTATATGTTATTCGTTATACGTAATATGTAATACGTTATACGATTTACGTTATTCGTTATACGTTCTCCGTTATGCGTTGTACGTTATACGTTGTGCGTTATACGTTATACGTTATACGTGATACGTTATACGTTATACGTTGTACGTTATGCGTTATACGATATACGTTATACGTTATACGTTATACGCTATACGTTATACGTTATACGTTATACGTTATACGTTATACGTTACACGTTATACGTTATACGTCACACGTTATACGTTATACGTTACACGTTATACGTTATACGTCACACGTTATACGTTATACGTTAGACGTTATACGTTATACGTTATACGTCACACGTTATACGTTATACGTTAGACGTTATACGTTATACGTTATACGTTATACGTTATACGTTATACGTTATACGTTATACGTTATACGTTATACGTAATACGTTATACGTTATACGTTATACGTTATACGTTACACGTTATAGGTTATACGTCACACGTTATACGTTATACGTTAGACGTTATACGTTATACGTTATACGTTATACGTTATACGTTATACGTTACACGTTATACGTTATACGTCACACGTTATACGTTATACGTTACACGTTATACGTTATACGTCACACGTTATACGTTATACGTTAGACGTTATACGTTATACGTCACACGTTATACGTTATACGTTAGACGTTATACGTTATAAGTTATACGTTATACGTTATACGTTATATGTTATACGTTATACGTAGTATGTAATACGTTTTACGATTTACGTTATTCGTTATACGTTCTTCGTTATGCGTTGTACGTTATACGTTGTGCGTTATACGTTACACGTTATTCGTTATACGTTATACGTCACACGTTATACGTTATACGTTATACGTTATACGTTATATGCTATACGTTATACGTAATATGTAATACGTTATACGTTTTACGTTATTCGTTATACGTTCTTCGTTACACGTTGTACGTTATACGTTATTCGTTATACGTTACACGTTATACGTTATTCGTTATACGTTATACGTTATACGTTATACATTATACGTTATACGTTATACGTTATACGTTATACGTTACACGTTATATGTTATACGTCACACGTTATACGTTATACGTTACACGTTATACGTTATACGTTATACGTTATACGTTATACGTTATACGTTATACGTTACACGTTATACGTTATACGTTATATGTTATACGTTATACGTAATATGTAATACGTTATTCGTTTTACGTTATTCGTTATACGTTCTTCGTTACACGTTATACGTTATACGTTAGACGTTATACGTTATACGTTATACGTTATACGTTATACGTTATACGTTATACGTTATACGTTATACGTTATACGTTATACGTTATACGTAATACGTTATACGTTATACGTTATACGTTATACGTTACACGTTATAGGTTATACGTCACACGTTATACGTTATACGTTAGACGTTATACGTTATACGTTATACGTTATACGTTATACGTTATACGTTACACGTTATACGTTATACGTCACACGTTATACGTTATACGTTACACGTTATACGTTATACGTCACACGTTATACGTTATACGTTAGACGTTATACGTTATACGTCACACGTTATACGTTATACGTTAGACGTTATACGTTATAAGTTATACGTTATACGTTATACGTTATACGTTACACGTTATACGTTATACGTTATACGTTATACGTTATACGTTATACGTTACACGTTATACGTTATACGTTATATGTTATACGTTATACGTAATATGTAATACGTTATTCGTTTTACGTTATTCGTTATACGTTCTTCGTTACACGTTGTACGTTATACGTTATGCGTTATACGTTATACGTTATACGTTATACGTTATACGTTATACGTTATATGTTATACGTTATACGTAGTATGTAATACGTTTTACGATGTACGTTATTCGTTATACGTTCTTCGTTATGCGTTGTACGTTATACGTTGTGCGTTATACGTTACACGTTATTCGTTATACGTTATACGTCACACGTTATACGTTATACGTTATACGTTATACGTTATATGCTATACGTTATACGTAATATGTAATACGTTATACGTTTTACGTTATTCGTTATACGTTCTTCGTTACACGTTGTACGTTATACGTTATTCGTTATACGTTACACGTTATACGTTATTCGTTATACGTTATACGTTATACGTTATACATTATACGTTATACGTTATACGTTATACGTTATACGTTACACGTTATATGTTATACGTCACACGTTATACGTTATACGTTACACGTTATACGTTATACGTTATACGTTAAACGTTATACGTTATACGTTATACGTTACACGTTATACGTTATACGTTATATGTTATACGTTATACGTAATATGTAATACGTTATTCGTTTTACGTTATTCGTTATACGTTCTTCGTTACACGTTGTACGTTATACGTTATGCGTTATACGTTAAACGTTATACGTTATACGTTATAAGTTATACGTTATACGTTATACGTTATACGTTATACGTTATACGTTATACGTTATACGTTATACGTTATACGTTATACGTTATACGTTATACGTTATACGTTATACGTTATACGTTATACGTTATACGTTATACGTTATACGTTATACGTTATACGTTATACGTTATACGTTATACGTTATACGTTATAAGTTATACGTTATACGTTATACGTTATACGTTACACGTTATACGTTATACGTTATACGTTATACGTTATACGTTATACGTTATACGTTATACGTTATACGTTATATGTTATACGTTATACGTAATATGTAATACGTTATACGATTTACGTTATTCGTTATACGTTATACGTTATACGTTATACGTGATACGTTATACGTTATACGTTATACGTTATACGTTATACGATATACGTTATACGTTATACGTTATACGTTATACGTTATACGTTATACGTTATACGTTATACGTTACACGTTATACGTTATACGTCACACGTTATACGTTATACGATATACGTTATACGTTATACGTTGTACGTTATACGTTATACGTTATACGTTATACGTTATACGTTACACGTTATACGTTATATGTCACACGTTATACGTTATACGTTATACGTTATACGTTATACGTTATACGTTATATGTTATACGTTATACGTAATATGTAATACGTTATTCGTTTTACGTTATTCGTTATACGTTCTTCGTTACACGTTGTACGTTATACGTTATACGTTATACGTTATACGTTATACGTTATACGTTATACGTTATACGTTATACGTAATACGTTATACGTTATACGTTATACGTTATACGTTATACGTTATACGTTATACGTTATACGTTACACGTTATACGTTAGACGTTATACGTTATACGTTATACGTTATACGTTATACGTTATACGTTATACGTTATACGTTATACGTTATACGTTATACGTTACACGTTATACGTTATACGTTATACGCTATACGTTATACGTTATACGTTATACGTTATACGTTATACGTTACACGTTATACGTTATACGTCACACGTTATACGTTATACGTTACACGTTATACGTTATACGTCACACGTTATACGTTATACGTTAGACGTTATACGTTATACGTCACACGTTATACGTTATACGTTAGATGTTATACGTCACACGTTATACGTTATACGTTACACGTTATACGTTATACGTCACACGTTATACGTTATACGTTAGACGTTATACGTTATACGTCACACGTTATACGTTATACGTTAGACGTTATACGTTATACGTTATACGTTATACGTTATACGTTATACGTTATACGTTATACGTTATACGTTATACGTTATACGTTATACGTAATACGTTATACGTTATACGTTATACGTTATACGTTACACGTTATAGGTTATACGTCACACGTTATACGTTATACGTTAGACGTTATACGTTATACGTTATACGTTATACGTTATACGTTATACGTTATACGTTACACGTTATACGTTATACGTCACACGTTATACGTTATACGTTACACGTTATACGTTATACGTCACACGTTATACGTTATACGTTAGACGTTATACGTTATACGTCACACGTTATACGTTATACGTTATACGTTATACGTTATACGTTATACGTTATACGTTATACGTGATACGCTATACGTTATACGTTATACGTTATACGTTATACGATATACGTTATACGTTATACGTTATACGTTATACGTTATACGTTATACGTTATACGTTATACGTTACACGTTATACGTTATACGTCACACGTTATACGTTATACGTTACACGTTATACGTTATACGTCACACGTTATACGTTATACGTTAGACGTTATACGTTATACGTTATACGTTATACGTTATACGTTATACGTTATACGTTATACGTTATACGTTATACGTTATACGTTATACGTTATACGTTATACGTTATACGTTATACGTTACACGTTACACGATATACGTCACAAGTTATACGTTATACGTTAGACGTTATACTTTATACGTTATACGTTATACGTTATACGTTATACGTTACACGTTATACGTTATACGTCATATGTTATACGTTACACGTTATACGTTAGACGTTATACGTTATACGTTATACGTTATACGTTATACGTTATACGTTATACGTTATACGTTATACGTTATACGTTATACGTTATACGTTATACGCTATACGTTATACGTTATACGTTATACGTTATACGTTATACGTTACACGTTATACGTTATACGTCACACGTTATACGTTATACGTTACACGTTATACGTTATACGTCACACGTTATACGTTATACGTTAGACGTTATACGTTATACGTCTCACGTTATACGTTATACGTTAGACGTTATACGTTATACGTCACACGTTATACGTTATACGTTACACGTTATACGTTATACGTCACACGTTATACGTTATACGTTAGACGTTATACGTTATACGTCTCACGTTATACGTTATACGTTAGACGTTATACGTTATACGTTATACGTTATACGTTATACGTTATACGTTATACGTTATACGTTATACGTTATACGTAATACGTTATACGTTATACGTTATACGTTATACGTTATACGTTACACGTTATACGTTAGACGTTATACGTTATACGTTATACGTTATACGTTATATGTTATACGTTATACGTAATATGTAATACGTTATACGATTTACGTTATTCGTTATACGTTCTCCGTTATGCGTTGTACGTTATACGTTGTGCGTTATACGTTATACGTTATACGTGATACGTTATACGTTATACGTTGTACGTTATACGTTATACGATATACGTTATACGTTATACGTTATACGCTATACGTTATACGTTATACGTTATACGTTATACGTTATACGTTACACGTTATACGTTATACGTCACACGTTATACGTTATACGTTACACGTTATACGTTATACGTCACACGTTATACGTTATACGTTAGACGTTATACGTTATACGTCACACGTTATACGTTATACGTTAGACGTTATACGTTATACGTTATACGTTATACGTTATACGTTATACGTTATACGTTATACGTTATACGTTATACGTTATACCTTATACGTTATACGTTATACGTTATACGTTAAACGTTATACGTTATACGTTACACGTTATACGTTATACGTTACACGTTATACGTTATACGTTACACGTTATACGTTATACGTTATACGCTATACGCTATACGTTATACGTTATACGTTGTACGTTATACGTTATACGTTATACGTTATACGTTATACGTTAAACGTTATACGTTTCACGTTATACGTTATACGTTATACGTTATACGTTATACGTTACACGTTATACGTTATACGTTATACGTTATACGTTATACGTTAAACGTTATACGTTTCACGTTATAAGTTATACGTTATACGTTATACGTTATACGTAATACGTTATACGTTATACGTTATACGTTATACGTTATACGTTACACGTTATACGTTAGACGTTATACGTTATACGTTATACGTTATACGTTATATGTTATACGTTATACGTAATATGTAATACGTTATTCGTTTTACGTTATTCGTTATACGTTCTTCGTTACACGTTGTACGTTATACGTTATACGTTATACGTTATTCGTTATACGTTATACGTTATACGTTATACGTTATACGTAATACGTTATACGTTATACGTTATACGTTATACGTTATACGTTATTCGTTATACGTTATACGTTACACGTTATACGTTAGACGTTATACGTTATACGTTATACGTTATACGTTATACGTTATACGTTATACGTTATACGTTATACGTTATACGTTATACGTTATACGTTACACGTTATACGTTATACGTTATACGCTATACGTTATACGTTATACGTTATACGTTATACGTTATACGTTACACGTTATACGTTATACGTCACACGTTATACGTTATACGTTACACGTTATACGTTATACGTCACACGTTATACGTTATACGTTAGACGTTATACGTTATACGTCACACGTTATACGTTATACGTTAGACGTTATACGTTATACGTTATACGTTATACGTTATACGTTATACGTTATACGTTATACGTTATACGTTATACGTTATACGTAATACGTTATACGTTATACGTTATACGTTATACGTTATACGTTACACGTTATACGTTAGACGTTATACGTTATACGTTATACGTTATACGTTATACGTTATACGTTATACGTTATACGTTATACGTTATACGTTATACGTAATACGTTATACGTTATACGTTATACGTTATACGTTATACGTTATACGTTATGCGTTATACGTTATACGTTATACGTAATATGTAATACGTCATACGTTTTACGTTAATCGTTATACGTTCTTCGTTACACGTTATACGTTATACGTTATGCGTTATACGTTGTACGTTATACGTTATACGTTATACGTTATACGTTATACGTTATACGTTATACGATCTACGTTATACGTTAAACGTTATACGTTATACGTTATACGTTATACGTTATACGTTATACGTTATACGTTATACGTTATACGTTATACGTTATACGTTATACGTTATACGTTACACGTTATACGTTATACGTTATATGTTATACGTTATACGTAATATGTAGTACGTTATTCGTTTTACGTTATTCGTTATACTTTCTTCGTTACACGTTGTACGTTATACGTTATGCGTTATACGTTAAACGTTATACGTTATACGTTATAAGTTATACGTTATACGTTATACGTTATACGTTATACGTTATACGTTATACGTTATACGTTATACGTTACACGTTATACGTTATACGTCACACGTTATACGTTACACGTTATACGTTGTACGTAATACGTTATACGTTATACGTTATACGTAATACGTTATACGTTATACGTTACACGTTATACGTTATACGTCACACGTTATACGTCACACGTTATACGTTATACGTTACACGTTATACGTTATACGTTATACGTTATACGTTATACGTTATACGTTATACGTTATACGTTATACGTTATACGTTATACGTTATACGTTATACGTTATACGTTATACGTTATACGTTATACGTTATACGTTATACGTTATACGTTATACGTTATACGTTATACGTTATACGTTATACGTTATACGTTATACGTTATACGTTATACGTTATACGTTATACGTTATACGTTATACGTTACACGTTATACGTTATACGTTACACGTTATACGTTATACGTTATACGTTATACGTTATACGTCATAGCTTATACGATACACGTTATACGTCATACGTTATACGTTACACGTTATACGTCACACGTTATACGTTATACGTTATACGTTACACGTTATACGTTATACGTTATACGCTATACGTTATACGTTATACGTTATACGTTGTACGTTATACGTTATACGTTATACGTTATACGTTATACGTTATATGTTATACGTTATACGTAATATGTAATACGTTATACGATTTACGTTATTCGTTATACGTTCTTCGTTATGCGTTGTACGTTATACGTTGTGCGTTATACGTTATACGTTATACGTGATACGTTACACGTTATACGTTACACGTTAGGCGTTACACGTTATACGTTATACGTTATACGTTATACGTTATACGTTATACGTTATACGTTATACGTTATACGTTATACGTAATACGTTATACGTTATACGTTACACGTTATACGTTATACGTTATACGCTATACGTTATACGTTATACGTTATACGTTGTACGTTATACGTTATACGTTATACGTGATACGTTACACGTTATACGTTACACGTTAGGCGTTACACGTTATACGTTACACGTTATACGTTACACGTTATACGTTACACGTTATACGTTATACGTTATACGTTATTCGTTATACGTTATACGTCATACGTTATACGTTATACGGAATACGTTATACGTTATACGTTATACGTCATACGTTATACGTTATACGTTACACGTTATACGTTATACGTTATACGTTACACGTTATACGTTATACGTTATACGCTATACGTTATACGTTATACGTTATACGTTGTACGTTATACGTTATACGTTATACGTTATACGTTATACGTTATATGTTATACGTTATACGTAATATGTAATACGTTATACGATTTACGTTATTCGTTATACGTTCTTCGTTATGCGTTGTACGTTATACGTTATACGTTATACGTTATACGTTATACGTTACACGTTATACGTTATACGTCACACGTTATACGTTATACGTTACACGTTATACGTTATACGTCACACGTTATACGTTATACGTTAGACGTTATACGTTATACGTCACACGTTATACGTTATACGTTAGACGTTATACGTTATACGTTATACGTTATACGTTATACGTTATACGTTATACGTTATACGTTATACGTTATACGTTATACGTAATACGTTATACGTTATACGTTATACGTTATACGTTATACGTTACACGTTATACGTTAGACGTTATACGTTATACGTTATACGTTATACGTTAAACGTTATACGTTATACGTTATACGTTATACGTTATACGTTATACGTAATACGTTATACGTTATACGTTATACGTTATACGTTATACGTTATACGTTATGCGTTATACGTTATACGTTATACGTAATATGTAATACGTCATACGTTTTACGTTAATCGTTATACGTTCTTCGTTACACGTTATACGTTATACGTTATGCGTTATACGTTGTACGTTATACGTTATACGTTATACGTTATACGTTATACGTTATACGTTATACGATCTACGTTATACGTTAAACGTTATACGTTATACGTTATACGTTATACGTTATACGTTATACGTTATACGTTATACGTTATACGTTATACGTTATACGTTATACGTTATACGTTACACGTTATACGTTATACGTTATATGTTATACGTTATACGTAATATGTAGTACGTTATTCGTTTTACGTTATTCGTTATACTTTCTTCGTTACACGTTGTACGTTATACGTTATGCGTTATACGTTAAACGTTATACGTTATACGTTATAAGTTATACGTTATACGTTATACGTTATACGTTATACGTTATACGTTATACGTTATACGTTATACGTTACACGTTATACGTTATACGTCACACGTTATACGTTACACGTTATACGTTGTACGTAATACGTTATACGTTATACGTTATACGTAATACGTTATACGTTATACGTTACACGTTATACGTTATACGTCACACGTTATACGTCACACGTTATACGTTATACGTTACACGTTATACGTTATACGTTATACGTTATACGTTATACGTTATACGTTATACGTTATACGTTATACGTTATACGTTATACGTTATACGTTATACGTTATACGTTATACGTTATACGTTATACGTTATACGTTATACGTTATACGTTATACGTTATACGTTATACGTTATACGTTATACGTTATACGTTATACGTTATACGTTATACGTTATACGTTATACGTTATACGTTATACGTTACACGTTATACGTTATACGTTACACGTTATACGTTATACGTTATACGTTATACGTTATACGTCATAGCTTATACGATACACGTTATACGTCATACGTTATACGTTACACGTTATACGTCACACGTTATACGTTATACGTTATACGTTACACGTTATACGTTATACGTTATACGCTATACGTTATACGTTATACGTTATACGTTGTACGTTATACGTTATACGTTATACGTTATACGTTATACGTTATATGTTATACGTTATACGTAATATGTAATACGTTATACGATTTACGTTATTCGTTATACGTTCTTCGTTATGCGTTGTACGTTATACGTTGTGCGTTATACGTTATACGTTATACGTGATACGTTACACGTTATACGTTACACGTTAGGCGTTACACGTTATACGTTATACGTTATACGTTATACGTTATACGTTATACGTTATACGTTATACGTTATACGTTATACGTAATACGTTATACGTTATACGTTATACGTTATACGTTATACGTTACACGTTATACGTTGTACGTAATACGTTATACGTTATACGTTATACGTAATACGTTATACGTTATACGTTATACGTTATACGTTATACGTTACACGTTATACGTTAGACGTTATACGTTATACGTTACACGTTATACGTTGTACGTAATACGTTATACGTTATACGTTATACGTAATACGTTATACGTTATACGTTACACGTTATACGTTATACGTTACACGTTATACGTTATACGTTATACGTTATACGTTATACGTCATAGCTTATACGATACACGTTATACGTCATACGTTATACGTTACACGTTATACGTCACACGTTATACGTTATACGTTATACGTTACACGTTATACGTTATACGTTACACGTTATACGTTATACGTTACACGTTATACGTTATACGTTATACGCTATACGTTATACGTTATACGTTATACGTTGTACGTTATACGTTATACGTTATACGTTATACGTTATACGTTATATGTTATACGTTATACGTAATATGTAATACGTTATACGATTTACGTTATTCGTTATACGTTCTTCGTTATGCGTTGTACGTTATACGTTGTGCGTTATACGTTATACGTTATACGTGATACGTTACACGTTATACGTTACACGTTAGGCGTTACACGTTATACGTTACACGTTATACGTTACACGTTATACGTTACACGTTATACGTTATACGTTATACGTTATACGTTATACGTTATTCGTTATACGTTATACGTCATACGTTATACGTTATACGGAATACGTTATACGTTATACGTTATACGTCATACGTTATACGTTATACGTTACACGTTATACGTTATACGTGATACGTTATACGTGATACGTTATACGTTATACGTTATACGATATACGTTATACGTTATTCGTTATACGTTATACGTTATATGTTATACGTTATACGTAATATGTAATACGTTATACGATTTACGTTATTCGTTATACGTCCTTCGTTATGCGTTGTACGTTATACGTTGTGCGTTATACGTTATACGTTATACGTGATACGTTACACGTTATACGTTACACGTTAGGCGTTACACGTTATACGTTACACGTTATACGTTACACGTTATACGTTACACGTTATACGTTATACGTTATACGTTATACGTTATACGTAATTCGTTATACGTTATACGTTATACGTTATATGTTATACGTTATACGTAATATGTAATACGTTATACGATTTACATTATTCGTTATACGTTATACGTTATACGTTATACGTGATACGTTATACGTGATACGTTATACGTTATACGTTATACGATATACGTTATACGTTATACGTTATACGTTATACGTTATACGTTATACGTTATACGTTACACGTTATACGTAATACGTCACAAGTTATACGTTACACGTTATACGTTATACGTTATACGTCACACGTTATACGTTATACGTTAGACGTTATACGTTATACGTTATACGTTATACGTTATACGTTATACGTTAAACGTTATACGTTATACGTTATACGTTGCACGTTATACGTTATACGTCACACGTTATACGTCACACGTTAGACGTTATACGTTATACGTTATACGTTATACGTTATTCGTTATACGTTATACGTTATACGTTATACGTTATACGTTATACGTTATACGTTATACGTTATACGTTATACGTTATACGTTATACGTTATACGTTATACGTTATACGTTATAAGTTATACGTTATACGTTATACGTTATACGTTACACGTTATACGTTATACGTTATACGTTATACGTTATACGTTATACGTTATACGTTATACGTTATACGATATACGTTATACGTTATACGTTATACGTTATACGTTATACGTTATACGTTATACGTTATACGTTACACGTTATACGTTATACGTCACACGTTATACGTTATACGATATACGTTATACGTTATACGTTGTACGTTATACGTTATACGTTATACGTTATACGTTATACGTTACACGTTATACGTTATACGTCACACGTTATACGTTATACGTTACACGTTATACGTTATACGATATACGTTATACGTTATACGTTGTACGTTATACGTTATACGTTATACGTTATACGTTATACGTTACACGTTATACGTTATACGTCACACGTTATACGTTATACGTTACACGTTATACGTTATACGTCACACGTTATACGTTATACGTTAGACGTTATACGTTATACGTTATACGTTATACGTTATACGTTATACGTTATACGTTATACGTTATACGTTATACGTTACACGTTATACGTTATACGTTATACGTTATACGTTATACGTTATACGTTATACGTTATACGTTATACGTTATACGTTATACGTTATACGTTATACGTTATACGTTATACGTGATACGCTATACGTTATACGTTATACGTTATACGTTATACGATATACGTTATACGTTATACGTTATACGTTATACGTTATACGTTATACGTTATACGTTACACGTTATACGTTATACGTCACACGTTATACGTTATACGTTACACGTTATACGTTATACGTCACACGTTATACGTTATACGTTAGACGTTATACGTTATACGTTATACGTTATACGTTATACGTTATACGTTATACGTTATACGTTCTACGTTATACGTTATACGTTATACGTTATACGTTATACGTTACACGTTATACGATATACGTCACAAGTTATACGTTATACGTTAGACGTTATACTTTATACGTTATGCGTTATACGTTATACGTTATACGTTACACGTTATACGTTATACGTTATATGTTATACGTTATACGTAATATGTAATACGTTATTCGTTTTACGTTATTCGTTATACGTTCTTCGTTACACGTTGTACGTTATACGTTATACGTTATACGTTATACGTTATACGTTACACGTTATACGTTAGACGTTATACGTTATACGTTATACGTTATACGTTATACGTTATACGTTATACGTTATACGTTATACGTTATACGTTATACGTTACACGTTATACGTTATACGTTATACGCTATACGTTATACGTTATACGTTATACGTTATACGTTATACGTTACACGTTATACGTTATACGTCACACGTTATACGTTATACGTTACACGTTATACGTTATACGTCACACGTTTTACGTTATACGTTAGACGTTATACGTTATACGTCACACGTTATACGTTATACGTTAGACGTTATACGTTATACGTTATACGTTATACGTTATACGTTATACGTTATACGTTATACGTTATACGTTATACGTAATACGTTATACGTTATACGTTATACGTTATACGTTATACGTTACACGTAATACGTTAGACGTTATACGTTATACGTTATACGTTATACGTTATATGTTATACGTTATACGTAATATGTAATACGTTATACGATTTACGTTATTCGTTATACGTTCTCCGTTATGCGTTGTACGTTATACGTTGTGCGTTATACGTTATACGTTATACGTGATACGTTATACGTTATACGTTGTACGTTATACGTTATACGATATACGTTATACGTTATACGTTACACGTTATAGGTTATACGTCACACGTTATACGTTATACGTTAGACGTTATACGTTATACGTTATACGTTATACGTTATACGTTATACGTTACACGTTATACGTTATACGTCACACGTTATACGTTATACGTTACACGTTATACGTTATACGTCACACGTTATACGTTATACGTTAGACGTTATACGTTATACGTCACACGTTATACGTTATACGTTATACGTTATACGTTATACGTTATACGTTATACGTTATACGTTATACGTGATACGCTATACGTTATACGTTATACGTTATACGTTATACGATATACGTTATACGTTATACGTTATACGTTATACGTTATACGTTATACGTTATACGTTACACGTTATACGTTATACGTCACACGTTATACGTTATACGTTACACGTTATACGTTATACGTCACACGTTATACGTTATACGTTAGACGTTATACGTTATACGTTATACGTTATACGTTATACGTTATACGTTATACGTTACACGTTATACGTTATACGTTATACGTTATACGTTATACGTTATACGTTACACGTTATACGATATACGTCACAAGTTATACGTTATACGTTAGACGTTATACTTTATACGTTATACGTTATACGTTATACGTTATACGTTACACGTTATACGTTATACGTTATATGTTATACGTTATACGTAATATGTAATACGTTATTCGTTTTACGTTATTCGTTATACGTTCTTCGTTACACGTTGTACGTTATACGTTATACGTTATACGTTATATGTTATACGTTATACGTAATATGTAATACGTTATTCGTTTTACGTTATTCGTTATACGTTATACGTTATACGTTATACGTTATACGTTATACGTTACACGTTATACGTTATACGTTATACGTTATACGTTATACGTTATACGTTACACGTTATACGTTATACGTCACACGTTATACGTTATACGTTACACGTTATACGTTATACGTCACACGTTATACGTTATACGTTAGACGTTATACGTTATACGTCACACGTTATACGTTATACGTTAGACGTTATACGTTATACGTTATACGTTATACGTTATACGTTATACGTTATACGTTATACGTTATACGTTATACGTAATACGTTATACGTTATACGTTATACGTTATACGTTAAACGTTACACGTTATACGTTAGACGTTATACGTTATACGTTATACGTTATACGTTATATGTTATTCGTTATACGTAATATGTAATACGTTATACGATTTACGTTATTCGTTATACGTTCTCCGTTATGCGTTGTACGTTATACGTTATACGTTATACGTTATACGTTATACGTTATATGTTATACGTTATACGTAGTATGTAATACGTTTTACTATTTACGTTATTCGTTATACGTTCTTCGTTATGCGTTGTACGTTATACGTTGTGCGTTATACGTTATACGTTATACGTGATACGTTATACGTTATACGTTGTACGTTATACGTTATACGATATACGTTATACGTTATACGTTATACGCTATACGTTATACGTTATACGTTATACGTTATACGTTATACGTTACACGTTATACGTTATACGTCACACGTTATACGTTATACGTTACACGTTATACGTTATACGTCACACGTTATACGTTATACGTTAGAAGTTATACGTTATACGTTAGAAGTTATACGTTATACGTTATACGTCACACGTTATACGTTATACGTTAGACGTTATACGTTATACGTTATACGTTATACGTTATACGTTATACGTTATACGTTATACGTTATACGTTATACGTAATACGTTACACGTTATACGTTATACGTTATACGTTATACGTTATACGTTATACGTTACACGTTATACGATATACGTCACAAGTTATACGTTATACGTTAGACGTTATACTTTATACGTTATACGTTATACGTTATACGTTATACGTTACACGTTATACGTTATACGTTATATGTTATACGTTATACGTAATATGTAATACGTTATTCGTTTTACGTTATTCGTTATACGTTCTTCGTTACACGTTGTACGTTATACGTTATACGTTATACGTTATATGTTATACGTTATACGTAATATGTAATACGTTATTCGTTTTACGTTATTCGTTATACGTTATACGTTATACGTTATACGTTATACGTTATACGTTACACGTTATACGTTATACGTTATACGTTATACGTTATACGTTATACGTTACACGTTATACGTTATACGTCACACGTTATACGTTATACGTTACACGTTATACGTTATACGTCACACGTTATACGTTATACGTTAGACGTTATACGTTATACGTCACACGTTATACGTTATACGTTAGACGTTATACGTTATACGTTATACGTTATACGTTATACGTTATACGTTATACGTTATACGTTATACGTTATACGTAATACGTTATACGTTATACGTTATACGTTATACGTTAAACGTTACACGTTATACGTTAGACGTTATACGTTATACGTTATACGTTATACGTTATATGTTATTCGTTATACGTAATATGTAATACGTTATACGATTTACGTTATTCGTTATACGTTCTCCGTTATGCGTTGTACGTTATACGTTATACGTTATACGTTATACGTTATACGTTATATGTTATACGTTATACGTAGTATGTAATACGTTTTACTATTTACGTTATTCGTTATACGTTCTTCGTTATGCGTTGTACGTTATACGTTGTGCGTTATACGTTATACGTTATACGTGATACGTTATACGTTATACGTTGTACGTTATACGTTATACGATATACGTTATACGTTATACGTTATACGCTATACGTTATACGTTATACGTTATACGTTATACGTTATACGTTACACGTTATACGTTATACGTCACACGTTATACGTTATACGTTACACGTTATACGTTATACGTCACACGTTATACGTTATACGTTAGAAGTTATACGTTATACGTTAGAAGTTATACGTTATACGTTATACGTCACACGTTATACGTTATACGTTAGACGTTATACGTTATACGTTATACGTTATACGTTATACGTTACACGTTATACGTTATACGTTATACGTTATACGTAATACGTTATACGTTATACGTTATACGTTATACGTTACACGTTATAGGTTATACGTCACACGTTATACGTTATAAGTTAGACGTTATACGTTATACGTTATACGTTATACGTTATACGTTATACGTTACACGTTATACGTTATACGTCACACGTTATACGTCATACGTTACACGTTATACGTTATACGTCACACGTTATACGTTATACGTTAGACGTTATACGTTATACGTCACACGTTATACGTTATACGTTAGACGTTATACGTTATACGTTATACGTTATACGTTATACGTTATAGGTTATACGTTATACGTTATACGTTATACGTTATACGTTATAGGTTATACGTTATACGTTATACGTTATACGTTATACGTTATACGTTATACGTTATATGTTATACGTTATACGTAGTATGTAATACGTTTTACGATTTACGTTATTCGTTATACGTTCTTCGTTATGCGTTGTACGTTATACGTTGTGCGTTATACGTTACACGTTATTCGTTATACGTTATACGTCACACGTTATACGTTATACGTTATACGTTATACGTTATATGCTATACGTTATACGTAATATGTAATACGTTATACGTTTTACGTTATTCGTTATACGTTCTTCGTTACACGTTGTACGTTATACGTTATTCGTTATACGTTACACGTTATACGTTATTCGTTATACGTTATACGTTATACGTTATACATTATACGTTATACGTTATACGTTATACGTTATACGTTACACGTTATATGTTATACGTCACACGTTATACGTTATACGTTACACGTTATACGTTATACGTTATACGTTATACGTTATACGTTATACGTTATACGTTACACGTTATACGTTATACGTTATATGTTATACGTTATACGTAATATGTAATACGTTATTCGTTTTACGTTATTCGTTATACGTTCTTCGTTACACGTTGTACGTTATACGTTATGCGTTATACGTTAAACGTTATACGTTATACGTTATAAGTTATACGTTATACGTTATACGTTATACGTTATACGTTATACGTTATACGTTATACGTTATACGTTATACGTTATACGTTATACGTTATACGTTATACGTTATACGTTATACGTTATACGTTATACGTTATACGTTATACGTTATACGTTACACGTTATACGTTATACGTTACACGTTATACGTTATACGTTATACGTTATAGGTTATACGTCATAGCTTACACGATACACGTTATACGTCATACGTTATACGTTACACGTTATACGTCACACGTTATACGTTATACGTTACACGTTATACGTTATACCTTATACGTTATACGTTATACGTTATACGTTAAACGTTATACGTTATACGTTACACGTTATACGTTATACGTTACACGTTATACGTTATACGTTGCACGTTATACGTTATACGTTATACGCTATACGCTATACGTTATACGTTATACGTTGTACGTTATACGTTATACGTTATACGTTATACGTTATACGTTAAACGTTATACGTTTCACGTTATACGTTATACGTTATACGTTATACGTTATACGTTACACGTTATACGTTATACGTTATACGTTATACGTTATACGTTAAACGTTATACGTTTCACGTTATAAGTTATACGTTATACGTTATACGTTATACGTAATACGTTATACGTTATACGTTATACGTTATACGTTATACGTTATACGTTACACGTTATACGTTAGACGTTATACGTTATACGTTATACGTTATACGTTATATGTTATACGTTATACGTTATACGTTACACGTTATACGTTATACGTCACACGTTATACGTTATACGTTACACGTTATACGTTATACGTCACACGTTATACGTTATACGTTAGACGTTATACGTTATACGTCACACGTTATACGTTATACGTTAGACGTTATACGTTATACGTTATACGTTATACGTTATACGTTATACGTTATACGTTATACGTTATACGTTATACGTTATACGTAATACGTTATACGTTATACGTTATACGTTATACGTTATACGTTACACGTTATACGTTAGACGTTATACGTTATACGTTATACGTTATACGTTATATGTTATACGTTATACGTAATATGTAATACGTTATACGATTTACGTTATTCGTTATACGTTCTCCGTTATGCGTTGTACGTTATACGTTATACGTTATACGTAATACGTTATACGTTATACGTTATACGTTATACGTTACACGTTATAGGTTATACGTCACACGTTATACGTTATACGTTAGACGTTATACGTTATACGTTATACGTTATACGTTATACGTTATACGTTATACGTTACACGTTATACGTTATACGTCACACGTTATACGTTAGACGTTATACGTTATACGTTATACGTTATACGTTATACGTTATACGTTATACGTTATACGATATACGTTATACGTTATACGTTACACGTTATACGTTATACGTTATACGCTATACGTTATACGTTATACGTTATACGTTATACGTTATACGTTACACGTTATACGTTATACGTTATACGCTATACGTTATACGTTATACGTTATACGTTATACGTTATACGTTACACGTTATACGTTATACGTCACACGTTATACGTTATACGTTACACGTTATACGTTATACGTCACACGTTATACGTTATACGTTAGACGTTATACGTTATACGTCACACGTTATACGTTATACGTTAGACGTTATACGTTATACGTTATACGTTATACGTTATACGTTATACGTTATACGTTATACGTTATACGTTATACGTAATACGTTATACGTTATACGTTATACGTTATACGTTATACGTTACACGTTATACGTTAGACGTTATACGTTATACGTTATACGTTATACGTTATATGTTATACGTTATACGTAATATGTAATACGTTATACGATTTACGTTATTCGTTATACGTTCTCCGTTATGCGTTGTACGTTATACGTTGTGCGTTATACGTTATACGTTATACGTGATACGTTATACGTTATACGTTGTACGTTATACGTTATACGATATACGTTATACGTTATACGTTATACGCTATACGTTATACGTTATACGTTATACGTTATACGTTATACGTTACACGTTATACGTTATACGTCACACGTTATACGTTATACGTTACACGTTATACGTTATACGTCACACGTTATACGTTATACGTTAGACGTTATACGTTATACGTCACACGTTATACGTTATACGTTAGACGTTATACGTTATACGTTATACGTTATACGTTATACGTTATACGTTATACGTTATACGTTATACGTTATACGTTATACGTAATACGTTATACGTTATACGTTATACGTTATACGTTACACGTTATAGGTTATACGTCACACGTTATACGTCATACGTTAGACGTTATACGTTATACGTTATACGTTATACGTTATACGTTATACGTTATACGTTATACGTTACACGTTATACGTTATACGTCACACGTTATACGTTATACGTTACACGTTATACGTTATACGTCACACGTTATACGTTATACGTTAGACGTTATACGTTATACGTCACACGTTATACGTTATACGTTATACGTTATACGTTATACGTTATACGTGATACGCTATACGTTATACGTTATACGTTATACGTTATACGATATACGTTATACGTTATACGTTATACGTTATACGTTATACGTTATACGTTATACGTTACACGTTATACGTTATACGTCACACGTTATACGTTATACGTTACACGTTATACGTTATACGTCACACGTTATACGTTATACGTTAGACGTTATACGTTATACGTTATACGTTATACGTTATACGTTATACGTTATACGTTATACGTTATACGTTATACGTTATACGTTATACGTTATACGTTATACGTTATACGTTATACGTTATACGTTATACGTTATACGTTACACGTTACACGATATACGTCACAAGTTATACGTTATACGTTAGACGTTATACTTTATACGTTATACGTTATACGTTATACGTTATACGTTACACGTTATACGTTATACGTTATATGTTATACGTTATACGTAATATGTAATACGTTATTCGTTTTACGTTATTCGTTATACGTTCTTCGTTACACGTTGTACGTTATACGTTATACGTTATACGTTATTCGTTATACGTTATACGTTATACGTTATACGTTATACGTAATACGTTATACGTTATACGTTATACGTTATACGTTATACGTTATACGTTATACGTTATACGTTACACGTTATACGTTAGACGTTATACGTTATACGTTATACGTTATACGTTATACGTTATACGTTATACGTTATACGTTATACGTTATACGTTATACGTTACACGTTATACGTTATACGTTATACGTTATACGTTATACGTTATACGTTATACGTTATACGTTATACGTTATACGTTATACGTAATACGTTATACGTTATACGTTATACGTTATACGTTACACGTTATAGGTTATACGTCACACGTTATACGTCATACGTTAGACGTTATACGTTATACGTTATACGTTATACGTTATACGTTATACGTTATACGTTATACGTTACACGTTATACGTTATACGTCACACGTTATACGTTATACGTTACACGTTATACGTTATACGTCACACGTTATACGTTATACGTTAGACGTTATACGTTATACGTCACACGTTATACGTTATACGTTATACGTTATACGTTATACGTTATACGTGATACGCTATACGTTATACGTTATACGTTATACGTTATACGATATACGTTATACGTTATACGTTATACGTTATACGTTATACGTTATACGTTATACGTTACACGTTATACGTTATACGTCACACGTTATACGTTATACGTTACACGTTATACGTTATACGTCACACGTTATACGTTATACGTTAGACGTTATACGTTATACGTTATACGTTATACGTTATACGTTATACGTTATACGTTATACGTTATACGTTATACGTTATACGTTATACGTTATACGTTATACGTTATACGTTATACGTTATACGTTATACGTTACACGTTACACGATATACGTCACAAGTTATACGTTATACGTTAGACGTTATACTTTATACGTTATACGTTATACGTTATACGTTATACGTTACACGTTATACGTTATACGTTATATGTTATACGTTATACGTAATATGTAATACGTTATTCGTTTTACGTTATTCGTTATACGTTCTTCGTTACACGTTGTACGTTATACGTTATACGTTATACGTTATTCGTTATACGTTATACGTTATACGTTATACGTTATACGTAATACGTTATACGTTATACGTTATACGTTATACGTTATACGTTATACGTTATACGTTATACGTTACACGTTATACGTTAGACGTTATACGTTATACGTTATACGTTATACGTTATACGTTATACGTTATACGTTATACGTTATACGTTATACGTTATACGTTACACGTTATACGTTATACGTTATACGCTATACGTTATACGTTATACGTTATACGTTATACGTTATACGTTATACGTTACACGTTATACGTTATACGTCACACGTTATACGTTATACGTTACACGTTATACGTTATACGTCACACGTTATACGTTATACGTTAGACGTTATACGTTATACGTCTCACGTTATACGTTATACGTTAGACGTTATACGTTATACGTTATACCTTATACGTTATACGTTATACGTTATACGTTATACGTTATACGTTATACGTAATACGTTATACGTTATACGTTATTGGTTATACGTTATACGTTACACGTTATACGTTAGACGTTATACGTTATACGTTATACGTTATACGTTATATGTTATACGTTATACGTAATATGTAATACGTTATACGATTTACGTTATTCGTTATACGTTCTCCGTTATGCGTTGTACGTTATACGTTGTGCTTTATACGTTATACGTTATACGTGATACGTTATACGTTATACGTTGTACGTTATACGTTATACGATATACGTTATACGTTATACGTTATACGCTATACGTTATACGTTATACGTTATACGTTATACGTTATACGTTACACGTTATACGTTATACGTCACACGTTATACGTTATACGTTACACGTTATACGTTATACGTCACACGTTATACGTTATACGTTAGACGTTATACGTTATACGTCACACGTTATACGTTATACGTTAGACGTTATACGTTATACGTTATACGTTATACGTTATACGTTATACGTTATACGTTATACGTTATACGTTATACGTTATACGTTATACGTTATACGTTATACGTTATACGTTACACGTTATACGTTATACGTTACACGTTATACGTTATACGTTATACGTTATACGTTATACGTCATAGCTTACACGATACACGTTATACGTCATACGTTATACGTTACACGTTATACGTCACACGTTATACGTTATACGTTACACGTTATACGTTATACCTTATACGTTATACGTTATACGTTATACGTTAAACGTTATACGTTATACGTTACACGTTATACGTTATACGTTACACGTTATACGTTATACGTTACACGTTATACGTTATACGTTATACGCTATACGCTATACGTTATACGTTATACGTTGTACGTTATACGTTATACGTTATACGTTATACGTTATACGTTAAACGTTATACGTTTCACGTTATACGTTATACGTTATACGTTATACGTTATACGTTACACGTTATACGTTATACGTTATACGTTATACGTTATACGTTAAACGTTATACGTTTCACGTTATAAGTTATACGTTATACGTTATACGTTATACGTAATACGTTATACGTTATACGTTATACGTTATACGTTATACGTTACACGTTATACGTTAGACGTTATACGTTATACGTTATACGTTATACGTTATATGTTATACGTTATACGTAATATGTAATACGTTATTCGTTTTACGTTATTCGTTATACGTTCTTCGTTACACGTTGTACGTTATACGTTATACGTTATACGTTATTCGTTATACGTTATACGTTATACGTTATACGTTATACGTAATACGTTATACGTTATACGTTATACGTTATACGTTATACGTTATACGTTATACGTTATACGTTACACGTTATACGTTAGACGTTATACGTTATACGTTATACGTTATACGTTATACGTTATACGTTATACGTTATACGTTATACGTTATACGTTATACGTTACACGTTATACGTTATACGTTATACGCTATACGTTATACGTTATACGTTATACGTTATACGTTATACGTTACACGTTATACGTTATACGTCACACGTTATACGTTATACGTTACACGTTATACGTTATACGTCACACGTAATACGTTATACGTTAGACGATATACGTTATACGTTATACGTTACACGTTATACGTTAGACGTTATACGTTATACGTTATACGTTATACGTTATATGTTATACGTTATACGTAATATGTAATACGTTATACGATTTACGTTATTCGTTATACGTTCTCCGTTATGCGTTGTACGTTATACGTTGTGCGTTATACGTTATACGTTATACGTGATACGTTATACGTTATACGTTGTACGTTATACGTTATACGATATACGTTATACGTTATACGTTATACGCTATACGTTATACGTTATACGTTATACGTTATACGTTATACGTTACACGTTATACGTTATACGTCACACGTTATACGTTATACGTTACACGTTATACGTTATACGTCACACGTTATACGTTATACGTTAGACGTTATACGTTATACGTCACACGTTATACGTTATACGTTAGACGTTATACGTTATACGTTATACGTTATACGTTATACGTTATACGTTATACGTTATACGTTATACGTTATACGTTATACGTAATACGTTATACGTTATACGTTATACGTTATACGTTACACGTTATAGGTTATACGTCACACGTTATACGTTATACGTTAGACGTTATACGTTATACGTTATACGTTATACGTTATACGTTATACGTTATACGTTACACGTTATACGTTATACGTCACACGTTATACGTTATACGTTACACGTTATACGTTATACGTCACACGTTATACGTTATACGTTAGACGTTATACGTTATACGTCACACGTTATACGTTATACGTTATACGTTATACGTTATACGTTATACGTTATACGTTATACGTGATACGTTATACGTTATACGTCACACGTTATACGTTATACGTTACACGTTGTACGTTATACGTCACACGTTATACGTTATACGTTAGTCGTTATACGTTATACGTCTCACGTTATACGTTATACGTTAGACGTTATACGTTATACGTTATACGTTATACGTTATACGTTATACGTTATACGTTATACGTTATACGTTATACGTTATACGTTATACGTAATACGTTATACGTTATACGTTATACGTTATACGTTATACGTTACACGTTATACGTTAGACGTTATACGTTATACGTTATACGTTATACGTTATATGTTATACGTTATACGTAATATGTAATACGTTATACGATTTACGTTATTCGTTATACGTTCTCCGTTATGCGTTGTACGTTATACGTTGTGCGTTATACGTTATACGTTATACGTGATACGTTATACGTTATACGTTGTACGTTATACGTTATACGATATACGTTATACGTTATACGTTATACGCTATACGTTATACGTCACACGCTATACGTTATACGTTACACGTTACACGTTATACGTTAGACGTTATACGTTATACGTTATACGTTATACGTTATACGTTATACGTTATACGTTATACGTTATACGTTATACGTTATACGTTACACGTTATACGTTATACGTTATACGCTATACGTTATACGTTATACGTTATACGTTATACGTTATACGTTACACGTTATACGTTATACGTCACACGTTATACGTTATACGTTACACGTTATACGTTATACGTCACACGTTATACGTTATACGTTAGACGTTATACGTTATACGTTATACGTTACACGTTATACGTTAGACGTTATACGTTATACGTTATACGTTATACGTTATATGTTATACGTTATACGTAATATGTAATACGTTATACGATTTACGTTATTCGTTATACGTTCTCCGTTATGCGTTGTACGTTATACGTTGTGCGTTATACGTTATACGTTATCCGTGATACGTTATACGTTATACGTTGTACGTTATACGTTATACGATATACGTTATACGTTATACGTTATACGCTATACGTTATACGTTATACGTTATACGTTATACGTTATACGTTACACGTTATACGTTATACGTCACACGTTATACGTTATACGTTACACGTTATACGTTATACGTCACACGTTATACGTTATACGTTAGACGTTATACGTTATACGTCACACGTTATACGTTATACGTTAGACGTTATACGTTATACGTTATACGTTATACGTTATACGTTATACGTTATACGTTATACGTTATACGTTATACGTTATACGTTATACGTTATACGTTATACGTAATACGTTATACGTTATACGTTATACGTTATACGTTACACGTTATAGGTTATACGTCACACGTTATACGTTATACGTTAGACGTTATACGTTATACGTTATACGTTATACGTTATACGTTATACGTTATACGTTATACGTTATACGTTATACGTTATACGTTATACGTAATACGTTATACGTTATACGTTATACGTTATACGTTACACGTTATAGGTTATACGTCACACGTTATACGTTATACGTTAGACGTTATACGTTATACGTTATGCGTTATACGTTATACGTTATACGTTATACGTTATACTTTACACGTTATACGTTATACGTCACACGTTATACGTTATACGTTACACGTTATACGTTATACGTCACACGTTATACGTTATACGTTAGACGTTATACGTTATACGTTATACGTTACACGTTATACGTTAGACGTTATACGTTATACGTTATACGTTATACGTTATATGTTATACGTTATACGTAATATGTAATACGTTATACGATTTACGTTATTCGTTATACGTTCTCCGTTATGCGTTGTACGTTATACGTTGTGCGTTATACGTTATACGTTATACGTGATACGTTATACGTTATACGTTGTACGTTATACGTTATACGATATACGTTATACGTTATACGTTATACGCTATACGTTATACGTTATACGTTATACGTTATACGTTATACGTTACACGTTATACGTTATACGTCACACGTTATACGTTATACGTTACACGTTATACGTTATACGTCACACGTTATACGTTATACGTTAGACGTTATACGTTATACGTCACACGTTATACGTTATACGTTAGACGTTATACGTTATACGTTATACGTTATACGTTATACGTTATACGTTATACGTTATACGTTATACGTTATACGTTATACGTAATACGTTATACGTTATACGTTATACGTTATACGTTACACGTTATAGGTTATACGTCACACGTTATACGTTATACGTTAGACGTTATACGTTATACGTTATACGTTATACGTTATACGTTATACGTTATACGTTACACGTTATACGTTATACGTCACACGTTATACGTTATACGTTACACGTTATACGTTATACGTCACACGTTATACGTTATACGTTAGACGTTATACGTTATACGTCACACGTTATACGTTATACGTTATACGTTATACGTTATACGTTATACGTTATACGTTATACGTGATACGCTATACGTTATACGTTATACGTTATACGTTATACGATATACGTTATACGTTATACGTTATACGTTATACGTTATACGTTATACGTTATACGTTACACGTTATACGTTATACGTCACACGTTATACGTTATACGTTACACGTTATACGTTATACGTCACACGTTATACGTTATACGTTAGACGTTATACGTTATACGTTATACGTTATACGTTATACGTTATACGTTATACGTTATACGTTATACGTTATACGTTATACGTTATACGTTATACGTTATACGTTATACGTTATACGTTATACGTTATACGTTACACGTTACACGATATACGTCACAAGTTATACGTTATACGTTAGACGTTATACTTTATACGTTATACGTTATACGTTATACGTTATACGTTACACGTTATACGTTATACGTTATATGTTATACGTTATACGTAATATGTAATACGTTATTCGTTTTACGTTATTCGTTATACGTTCTTCGTTACACGTTGTACGTTATACGTTATACGTTATACGTTATTCGTTATACGTTATACGTTATACGTTATACGTTATACGTAATACGTTATACGTTATACGTTATACGTTATACGTTATACGTTATACGTTATACGTTATACGTTACACGTTATACGTTAGACGTTATACGTTATACGTTATACGTTATACGTTATACGTTATACGTTATACGTTATACGTTATACGTTATACGTTATACGTTACACGTTATACGTTATACGTTATACGCTATACGTTATACGTTATACGTTATACGTTATACGTTATACGTTACACGTTATACGTTATACGTCACACGTTATACGTTATACGTTACACGTTATACGTTATACGTCACACGTTATACGTTATACGTTAGACGTTATACGTTATACGTCTCACGTTATACGTTATACGTTAGACGTTATACGTTATACGTTATACGTTATACGTTATACGTTATACGTTATACGTTATACGTTATACGTTATACGTAATACGTTATACGTTATACGTTATACGTTATACGTTATACGTTACACGTTATACGTTAGACGTCATACGTTATACGTTATACGTTATACGTTATATGTTATACGTTATACGTAATATGTAATACGTTATACGATTTACGTTATTCGTTATACGTTCTCCGTTATGCGTTGTACGTTATACGTTGTGCGTTATACGTTATACGTTATACGTGATACGTTATACGTTATACGTTATACGTTACACGTTATACGTTAGACGTTATACGTTATACGTTATACGTTATACGTTATACGTTATACGTTATACGTTATACGTTATACGTTATACGTTATACGTTACACGTTATACGTCATACGTTATACGCTATACGTTATACGTTATACGTTATACGTTATACGTTATACGTTACACGTTATACGTTATACGTCACACGTTATACGTTATACGTTACACGTTGTACGTTATACGTCACACGTTATACGTTATACGTTAGACGTTATACGTTATACGTCTCACGTTATACGTTATACGTTAGACGTTATACGTTATACGTTATACGTTATACGTTATACGTTATACGTTATACGTTATACGTTATACGTTATACGTTATACGTTATACGTAATACGTTATACGTTATACGTTATACGTTATACGTTATACGTTACACGTTATACGTTAGACGTTATACGTTATACGTTATACGTTATACGTTATATGTTATACGTTATACGTAATATGTAATACGTTATACGATTTACGTTATTCGTTATACGTTCTCCGTTATGCGTTGTACGTTATACGTTGTGCGTTATACGTTATACGTTATACGTGATACGTTATACGTTATACGTTGTACGTTATACGTTATACGATATACGTTATACGTTATACGTTATACGCTATACGTTATACGTCACACGTTATACGTTATACGTTACACGTTACACGTTATACGTTAGACGTTATACGTTATACGTTATACGTTATACGTTATACGTTATACGTTATACGTTATACGTTATACGTTATACGTTATACGTTACACGTTATACGTTATACGTTATACGCTATACGTTATACGTTATACGTTATACGTTATACGTTATACGTTACACGTTATACGTTATACGTCACACGTTATACGTTATACGTTACACGTTATACGTTATACGTCACACGTTATACGTTATACGTTAGACGTTATACGTTATACGTTATACGTTACACGTTATACGTTATACGTTATATGTTATACGTTATACGTAATATGTAATACGTTATTCGTTTTACGTTATTCGTTATACGTTCTTCGTTACACGTTGTACGTTATACGTTATACGTTATACGTTATTCGTTATACGTTATACGTTATACGTTATACGTTATACGTAATACGTTATACGTTATACGTTATACGTTATACGTTATACGTTATACGTTATACGTTATACGTTACACGTTATACGTTAGACGTTATACGTTATACGTTACACGTTATACGTTAGACGTTATACGTTATACGTTATACGTTATACGTTATACGTTATACGTTAGACGTTATACGTTATACGTTATACGTTACACGTTATACGTTAGACGTTATACGTTATACGTTATACGTTATACGTAATATGTTATACGTTATACGTAATATGTAATACGTTATACGATTTACGTTATTCGTTATACGTTCTCCGTTATGCGTTGTACGTTATACGTTGTGCGTTATACGTTATACGTTATCCGTGATACGTTATACGTTATACGTTGTACGTTATACGTTATACGATATACGTTATACGTTATACGTTATACGCTATACGTTATACGTTATACGTTATACGTTATACGTTATACGTTACACGTTATACGTTATACGTCACACGTTATACGTTATACGTTACACGTTATACGTTATACGTCACACGTTATACGTTATACGTTAGACGTTATACGTTATACGTCACACGTTATACGTTATACGTTAGACGTTATACGTTATACGTTATACGTTATACGTTATACGTTATACGTTATACGTTATACGTTATACGTTATACGTTATACGTTATACGTTATACGTTATACGTAATACGTTATACGTTATACGTTATACGTTATACGTTACACGTTATAGGTTATACGTCACACGTTATACGTTATACGTTAGACGTTATACGTTATACGTTATACGTTATACGTTATACGTTATACGTTATACGTTATACGTTATACGTTATACGTTATACGTTATACGTAATACGTTATACGTTATACGTTATACGTTATACGTTACACGTTATAGGTTATACGTCACACGTTATACGTTATACGTTAGACGTTATACGTTATACGTTATGCGTTATACGTTATACGTTATACGTTATACGTTATACTTTACACGTTATACGTTATACGTCACACGTTATACGTTATACGTTACACGTTATACGTTATACGTCACACGTTATACGTTATACGTTAGACGTTATACGTTATACGTTATACGTTACACGTTATACGTTAGACGTTATACGTTATACGTTATACGTTATACGTTATATGTTATACGTTATACGTAATATGTAATACGTTATACGATTTACGTTATTCGTTATACGTTCTCCGTTATGCGTTGTACGTTATACGTTGTGCGTTATACGTTATACGTTATACGTGATACGTTATACGTTATACGTTGTACGTTATACGTTATACGATATACGTTATACGTTATACGTTATACGCTATACGTTATACGTTATACGTTATACGTTATACGTTATACGTTACACGTTATACGTTATACGTCACACGTTATACGTTATACGTTACACGTTATACGTTATACGTCACACGTTATACGTTATACGTTAGACGTTATACGTTATACGTCACACGTTATACGTTATACGTTAGACGTTATACGTTATACGTTATACGTTATACGTTATACGTTATACGTTATACGTTATACGTTATACGTTATACGTTATACGTAATACGTTATACGTTATACGTTATACGTTATACGTTACACGTTATAGGTTATACGTCACACGTTATACGTTATACGTTAGACGTTATACGTTATACGTTATACGTTATACGTTATACGTTATACGTTATACGTTACACGTTATACGTTATACGTCACACGTTATACGTTATACGTTACACGTTATACGTTATACGTCACACGTTATACGTTATACGTTAGACGTTATACGTTATACGTCACACGTTATACGTTATACGTTATACGTTATACGTTATACGTTATACGTTATACGTTATACGTGATACGCTATACGTTATACGTTATACGTTATACGTTATACGATATACGTTATACGTTATACGTTATACGTTATACGTTATACGTTATACGTTATACGTTACACGTTATACGTTATACGTCACACGTTATACGTTATACGTTACACGTTATACGTTATACGTCACACGTTATACGTTATACGTTAGACGTTATACGTTATACGTTATACGTTATACGTTATACGTTATACGTTATACGTTATACGTTATACGTTATACGTTATACGTTATACGTTATACGTTATACGTTATACGTTATACGTTATACGTTATACGTTACACGTTACACGATATACGTCACAAGTTATACGTTATACGTTAGACGTTATACTTTATACGTTATACGTTATACGTTATACGTTATACGTTACACGTTATACGTTATACGTTATATGTTATACGTTATACGTAATATGTAATACGTTATTCGTTTTACGTTATTCGTTATACGTTCTTCGTTACACGTTGTACGTTATACGTTATACGTTATACGTTATTCGTTATACGTTATACGTTATACGTTATACGTTATACGTAATACGTTATACGTTATACGTTATACGTTATACGTTATACGTTATACGTTATACGTTATACGTTACACGTTATACGTTAGACGTTATACGTTATACGTTATACGTTATACGTTATACGTTATACGTTATACGTTATACGTTATACGTTATACGTTATACGTTACACGTTATACGTTATACGTTATACGCTATACGTTATACGTTATACGTTATACGTTATACGTTATACGTTACACGTTATACGTTATACGTCACACGTTATACGTTATACGTTACACGTTATACGTTATACGTCACACGTTATACGTTATACGTTAGACGTTATACGTTATACGTCTCACGTTATACGTTATACGTTAGACGTTATACGTTATACGTTATACGTTATACGTTATACGTTATACGTTATACGTTATACGTTATACGTTATACGTTATACGTAATACGTTATACGTTATACGTTATACGTTATACGTTATACGTTACACGTTATACGTTAGACGTCATACGTTATACGTTATACGTTATACGTTATATGTTATACGTTATACGTAATATGTAATACGTTATACGATTTACGTTATTCGTTATACGTTCTCCGTTATGCGTTGTACGTTATACGTTGTGCGTTATACGTTATACGTTATACGTGATACGTTATACGTTATACGTTATACGTTACACGTTATACGTTAGACGTTATACGTTATACGTTATACGTTATACGTTATACGTTATACGTTATACGTTATACGTTATACGTTATACGTTATACGTTACACGTTATACGTTATACGTTATACGCTATACGTTATACGTTATACGTTATACGTTATACGTTATACGTTACACGTTATACGTTATACGTCACACGTTATACGTTATACGTTACACGTTGTACGTTATACGTCACACGTTATACGTTATACGTTAGACGTTATACGTTATACGTCTCACGTTATACGTTATACGTTAGACGTTATACGTTATACGTTATACGTTATACGTTATACGTTATACGTTATACGTTATACGTTATACGTTATACGTTATACGTTATACGTAATACGTTATACGTTATACGTTATACGTTATACGTTATACGTTACACGTTATACGTTAGACGTTATACGTTATACGTTATACGTTATACGTTATATGTTATACGTTATACGTAATATGTAATACGTTATACGATTTACGTTATTCGTTATACGTTCTCCGTTATGCGTTGTACGTTATACGTTGTGCGTTATACGTTATACGTTATACGTGATACGTTATACGTTATACGTTGTACGTTATACGTTATACGATATACGTTATACGTTATACGTTATACGCTATACGTTATACGTCACACGTTATACGTTATGCGTTACACGTTACACGTTATACGTTAGACGTTATACGTTATACGTTATACGTTATACGTTATACGTTATACGTTATACGTTATACGTTATACGTTATACGTTATACGTTACACGTTATACGTTATACGTTATACGCTATACGTTATACGTTATACGTTATACGTTATACGTTATACGTTACACGTTATACGTTATACGTCACACGTTATACGTTATACGTTACACGTTATACGTTATACGTCACACGTTATACGTTATACGTTAGACGTTATACGTTATACGTTATACGTTACACGTTATACGTTAGACGTTATACGTTATACGTTATACGTTATACGTTATATGTTATACGTTATACGTAATATGTAATACGTTATACGATTTACGTTATTCGTTATACGTTCTCCGTTATGCGTTGTACGTTATACGTTGTGCGTTATACGTTATACGTCATACGTGATACGTTATACGTTATACGTTGTACGTTATACGTTATACGATATACGTTATACGTTATACGTTATACGCTATACGTTATACGTTATACGTTATACGTTATACGTTATACGTTACACGTTATACGTTATACGTCACACGTTATACGTTATACGTTACACGTTATACGTTATACGTCACACGTTATACGTTATACGTTAGACGTTATACGTTATACGTCACACGTTATACGTTATACGTTAGACGTTATACGTTATACGTTATACGTTATACGTTATACGTTATACGTTATACGTTATACGTTATACGTTATACGTTATACGTTATACGTAATACGTTATACGTTATACGTTATACGTTATACGTTACACGTTATAGGTTATACGTCACACGTTATACGTTATACGTTAGACGTTATACGTTATACGTTATACGTTATACGTTATACGTTATACGTTATACGTTATACGTTACACGTTATACGTTATACGTCACACGTTATACGTTATACGTTACACGTTATACGTTATACGTCACACGTTATACGTTATACGTTAGACGTTATACGTTATACGTCACACGTTATACGTTATACGTTATACGTTATACGTTATACGTTATACGTTATACGTTATACGTGATACGCTATACGTTATACGTTATACGTTATACGTTATACGTTATACGATATACGTTATACGTTATACGTTATACGTTATACGTTATACGTTATACGTTATACGTTACACGTTATACGTTATACGTCACACGTTATACGTTATACGTTACACGTTATACGTTATACGTCACACGTTATACGTTATACGTTAGACGTTATACGTTAGACGTTATACGTTATACGTTATACGTTATACGTTATACGTTATACGTTATACGTTATACGTTATACGTTATACGTTATACGTTATACGTTACACGTTACACGATATACGTCACAAGTTATACGTTATACGTTAGACGTTATACTTTATACGTTATACGTTATACGTTATACGTTATACGTTACACGTTATACGTTATACGTTATATGTTATACGTTATACGTAATATGTAATACGTTATTCGTTTTACGTTATTCGTTATACGTGATTCGTTACACGTTGTACGTTATACGTTATACGTTATACGTTATTCGTTATACGTTATACGTTATACGTTATACGTTATACGTTATACGTAATACGTTATACGTTATACGTTATACGTTATACGTTATACGTTATACGTTATACGTTACACGTTATACGTTATACGTTATACGCTATACGTTATACGTCACACTTTATACGTTATACGTTAGACGTTATACGTTATACGTTATACGTTATACGTTATACGTTATACGTTATACGTTATACGTTATACGTTATACGTTATACGTTATACGTTATACGTTATACGTTATACGTTATACGTTACACGTTACACGATATACGTCACAAGTTATACGTTATACGTTAGACGTTATACTTTATACGTTATACGTTATACGTTATACGTTATACGTCACACGTTATACGTTATACGTTATACGTTATACGTAATACGTTATACGTTATACGTTATACGTTAGACGTTATACGTTATACGTCACACGTTATACGTTATACGTTAGACGTTATACGCTATACGTTATACGTTATACGTTATACGTTATACGTTATACGTTACACGTTATACGTTATACGTCACACGTTATACGTTATACGTTACACGTTATACGTTATACGTCACACGTTATACGTTATACGTTAGACGTTATACGTTATACGTCACACGTTATACGTTATACGTTAGACGTTATACGTTATACGTTATACGTTATACGTTATACGTTATACGTTACACGTTATACGTTATACGTTATACGTTATACGTAATACGTTATACGTTATACGTTATACGTTATACGTTACACGTTATAGGTTATACGTCACACGTTATACGTTATACGTTAGACGTTATACGTTATACGTTATGCGTTATACGTTATACGTTATACGTTACACGTTATACGTTATACGTCACACGTTATACGTTATACGTTACACGTTATACGTTATACGTCACACGTTATACGTTATACGTTAGACGTTATACGTTATACGTCACACGTTATACGTTATACGTTAGACGTTATACGTTATACGTTATACGTTATACGTTATACGTTATACGTTATACGTTATACGTTATACGTTATACGTTATACGTTATACGTTATACGTTATACGTTATACGTTATACGTTATACGTTATACGTTACACGTTATACGTTATACGTTATATGTTATACGTTATACGTAATATGTAATACGTTATTCGTTTTACGTTATTCGTTATACGTTCTTCGTTACACGTTGTACGTTATACGTTATCCGTTATACGTTAAACGTTATACGTTATACGTTATAAGTTATACGTTATACGTTATACGTTATACGTTATACGTTATACGTTATACGTTATACGTTACACGTTATACGTTATACGTCACACGTTATACGTTACACGTTATACGTTGTACGTAATACGTTATACGTTATACGTTATACGTAATACGTTATACGTTATACGTTACACGTTATACGTTATACGTCACACGTTATACGTCACACGTTATACGTTATACGTTACACGTTATACGTTATACGTTATACGTTATACGTTATACGTTATACGTTATACGTTATACGTTATACGTTATACGTTATACGTTATACGTTATACGTTATACGTTATACGTTATACGTTATACGTTATACGTTATACGTTATACGTTATACGTTATACGTTATACGTTATACGTTACACGTTATACGTTATACGTTACACGTTATACGTTATACGTTATACGTTATACGTTATACGTCATAGCTTACACGATACACGTTATACGTCACACGTTATACGTTACACGTTATACGTCACACGTTATACGTTATACGTTACACGTTATACGTTATACCTTATACGTTATACGTTATACGTTATACGTTAAACGTTATACGTTATACGTTA
This sequence comes from Ptiloglossa arizonensis, assembly GCF_051014685.1. NCBI lineage: Eukaryota > Metazoa > Arthropoda > Insecta > Hymenoptera > Colletidae > Ptiloglossa > Ptiloglossa arizonensis. The sequence goes on along the minus strand of NW_027479179.1, from coordinate 122,214 downwards.
CACGTTATACGTTATACGTTACACGTTATACGTTAGACGTTACACGTTATACGTTATACGTTATACGCTATACGTTATACGTTATACGTTATACGTTGTACGTTATACGTTATACGTTATACGTTATACGTTAAACGTTATACGTTTCACGTTATAAGTTATACGTTATACGTTATACGTTATACGTTATACGTTACACGTTATACGTTATACGTTATACGTTATACGTTATACGTTAAACGTTATACGTTTCACGTTATACGTTATACGTTATACGTTACACGTTATACGTTATACGTCACACGTTATTCGTTATACGTTACACGTTATACGTTATACGTTACACGTTATACGTTATACGTTATACGTCACACGTTATACGTTATACGTTATACGTTGTACGTAACACGTTATACGTTGTACGTTATACGTAATACGTTATACGTTATACGTTCTACGTTATACGTTATACGTTTTACGTTATACGTTATACGTTATACGTTATACGTTATACGTTATACGTTATACGTTATACGTTATACGTTATACGTTATACGTTATACGTTATACGTTATACGTTACACGTTATACGTTATACGTTATACGTCACACGTTATACGTTATACGTTAGACGTTATACGTTATACGTTATACGTTATACGTTATACGTTATACGTTATACGTTATACGTTATACGTTATACGTTATACGTAATACGTTATACGTTATACGTTACACGTTATACGTTATACGTCACACGTTATACGTCACACGTTATACGTCACACGTTATACGTTATACGTTACACGTTATACGTTTCACGTCACACGTTATACGTTATACGTTATACGTTGTACGTAACACGTTATACGTTATACGTTATACGTAATACGTTATACGTTATACGTTACACGTTACACGTTATACGTTATACGTTTTACGTTATACGTTATACGTTATACGTTATACGTTATACGTTATACGTTATACGTTATACGTTATACGTTATACGTTATACGTTATACGTAATACGTTATACGTTATACGTTACACGTTATACGTTATACGTCACACGTTATACGTTATACGTTACACGTTATACGTTATACGTCACACGTTATACGTTATACGTTAGACGTTATACGTTATACGTCACACGTTATACGTTATACGTTAGACGTTATACGTTATACGTTATACGTTATACGTTATACGTTATACGTTATACGTTATACGTTATACGTTATACGTTATACGTTATACGTTATACGTTATACGTTATACGTTATACGTTATACGTTACACGTTATACGTTATACGTTATATGTTATACGTTATACGTAATATGTAATACGTTATTCGTTTTACGTTATTCGTTATACGTTCTTCGTTACACGTTGTACGTTATACGTTATCCGTTATACGTTAAACGTTATACGTTATACGTTATAAGTTATACGTTATACGTTATACGTTATACGTTATACGTTATACGTTATACGTTATACGTTACACGTTATACGTTATACGTCACACGTTATACGTTACACGTTATACGTTGTACGTAATACGTTATACGTTATACGTTATACGTAATACGTTATACGTTATACGTTACACGTTATACGTTATACGTCACACGTTATACGTCACACGTTATACGTTATACGTTACACGTTATACGTTATACGTTATACGTTATACGTTATACGTTATACGTTATACGTTATACGTTATACGTTATACGTTATACGTTATACGTTATACGTTATACGTTATACGTTATACGTTATACGTTATACGTTATACGTTATACGTTATACGTTATACGTTATACGTTATACGTTACACGTTATACGTTATACGTTACACGTTATACGTTATACGTTATACGTTATACGTTATACGTCATAGCTTACACGATACACGTTATACGTCACACGTTATACGTTACACGTTATACGTCACACGTTATACGTTATACGTTACACGTTATACGTTATACCTTATACGTTATACGTTATACGTTATACGTTAAACGTTATACGTTATACGTTACACGTTATACGTTATACGTTACACGTTATACGTTAGACGTTACACGTTATACGTTATACGTTATACGTTATACGCTATACGTTATACGTTATACGTTATACGTTGTACGTTATACGTTATACGTTATACGTTATACGTTAAACGTTATACGTTTCACGTTATAAGTTATACGTTATACGTTATACGTTATACGTTATACGTTACACGTTATACGTTATACGTTATACGTTATACGTTATACGTTATACGTTAAACGTTATACGTTTCACGTTATACGTTATACGTTATACGTTACACGTTATACGTTATACGTCACACGTTATTCGTTATACGTTACACGTTATACGTTATACGTTACACGTTATACGTTATACGTTATACGTCACACGTTATACGTTATACGTTATACGTTGTACGTAACACGTTATACGTTGTACGTTATACGTAATACGTTATACGTTATACGTTCTACGTTATACGTTATACGTTTTACGTTATACGTTATACGTTATACGTTATACGTTATACGTTATACGTTATACGTTATACGTTATACGTTATACGTTATACGTTATACGTTATACGTTACACGTTATACGTTATACGTTATACGTCACACGTTATACGTTATACGTTAGACGTTATACGTTATACGTTATACGTTATACGTTATACGTTATACGTTATACGTTATACGTTATACGTTATACGTTATACGTAATACGTTATACGTTATACGTTACACGTTATACGTTATACGTCACACGTTATACGTCACACGTTATACGTCACACGTTATACGTTATACGTTACACGTTATACGTTTCACGTCACACGTTATACGTTATACGTTATACGTTGTACGTAACACGTTATACGTTATACGTTATACGTAATACGTTATACGTTATACGTTACACGTTACACGTTATACGTTATACGTTTTACGTTATACGTTATACGTTATACGTTATACGTTATACGTTATACGTTATACGTTATACGTTATACGTTATACGTTATACGTTATACGTAATACGTTATACGTTATACGTTACACGTTACACGTTATACGTTATACGTCATACGTCACACGTTATACGTTATACGTTATACGTTACACGTTATACGTTATACGTTATACGTTATACGTTATACGTCATAGCTTACACGATACACGTTATACGTCATACGATATACGTTACACGTTATACGTCACACGTTATACGTTATACGGTATACGTTATACGTTATACGTTAAACGTTATACGTTTCACGTTATAAGTTATACGTTATACGTTATACGTTATACGTTATACGTTACACGTTATACGTTATACGTTATACGTTATACGTTATACGTTATACGTTATACGTTATACGTTATACGTTATACGTTATACGTTATATGTTATACGTTATACGTTATATGTTATACGTTATACGTAATATGTAATACGTTATACGATTTACGTTATTCGTTATACGTTCTTCGTTATGCGTTGTACGTTATACGTTGTGCGTTATACGTTATACGATATACGTGATACGTTATACGTTATACGTTATACGTTATACGTTATACGATATACGTCACACGTTATACGTTATACGTCATACGTTGTACGTAATACGTTATACGTTATACGTTATACGTAATACGTTATACGTTATACGTTACACGTTATACGTTATACGTCACACGTTATACGTCACACGTTATACGTTATACGTTACACGTTATACGTTATACGTCACACGTTATTCGTTATACGTTACACGTTATACGTTATACGTTACACGTTATACGTTATACGATATACGTCACACGTTATACGTTATACGTTATACGTTGTACGTAACACGTTATACGTTGTACGTTATACGTAATACGTTATACGTTATACGTTACACGTTATACGTTATACGTCACACGTTATACGTCACACGTTATACGTCACACGTTATACGTTATACGTTACACGTTATACGTTTCACGTCACACGTTATACGTTATACGTTATACGTTGTACGTAACACGTTATACGTTATACGTTATACGTAATACGTTATACGTTATACGTTACACGTTACACGTTGTACGTTATACGTTTTACGTTATACGTTATACGTTATACGTTATACGTTATACGTTATACGTTATACGTTATACGTTATACGTTATACGTTATACGTTATACGTAATACGTTATACGTTATACGTTACACGTTACACGTTATACGTTATACGTCATACGTCACACGTTATACGTTATACGTTATACGTTACACGTTATACGTTATACGTTATACGTTATACGTTATACGTCATAGCTTACACGATACACGTTATACGTCATACGATATACGTTACACGTTATACGTCACACGTTATACGTTATACGGTATACGTTATACGTTATACGTTAAACGTTATACGTTTCACGTTATAAGTTATACGTTATACGTTATACGTTATACGTTATACGTTACACGTTATACGTTATACGTTATACGTTATACGTTATACGTTATACGTTATACGTTATACGTTATACGTTATACGTTATACGTTATATGTTATACGTTATACGTTATATGTTATAAGTTATACGTTATACGTTATACGTTATACGTTATACGTTATACGTTATACGTTATACGTTACACGTTATACGTTATACGTCACACGTTATACGTTACACGTTATACGTTGTACGTAATACGTTATACGTTATACGTTATACGTAATACGTTATACGTTATACGTTACACGTTATACGTTATACGTCACACGTTATACGTCACACGTTATACGTCACACGTTATACGTTATACGTTACACGTTATACGTTTCACGTCACACGTTATACGTTATACGTTATACGTTGTACGTAACACGTTATACGTTATACGTTATACGTAATACGTTATACGTTATACGTTACACGTTACACGTTATACGTTATACGTTTTACGTTATACGTTATACGTTATACGTTATACGTTATACGTTATACGTTATACGTTATACGTTATACGTTATACGTTATACGTTATATGTTATACGTTATACGTAATATGTAATACGTTATTCGTTTTACGTTATTCGTTATACGTTATACGTTACACGTTATACGTTATACGTCACACGTTATACGTTATACGTTACACGTTATACGTTATACGTCACACGTTATACGTTATACGTTAGACGTTATACGTTATACGTCACACGTTATACGTTATACGTTAGACGTTATACGTTATACGTTATACGTTATACGTTATACGTTATACGTTATACGTTATACGTTATACGTTATACGTTATACGTTATACGTTATACGTTATACGTTATACGTTATACGTTATACGTTACACGTTATACGTTATACGTTATATGTTATACGTTATACGTAATATGTAATACGTTATTCGTTTTACGTTATTCGTTATACGTTCTTCGTTACACGTTGTACGTTATACGTTATCCGTTATACGTTAAACGTTATACGTTATACGTTATAAGTTATACGTTATACGTTATACGTTATACGTTATACGTTATACGTTATACGTTATACGTTACACGTTATACGTTATACGTCACACGTTATACGTTACACGTTATACGTTGTACGTAATACGTTATACGTTATACGTTATACGTAATACGTTATACGTTATACGTTACACGTTATACGTTATACGTCACACGTTATACGTCACACGTTATACGTTATACGTTACACGTTATACGTTATACGTTATACGTTATACGTTATACGTTATACGTTATACGTTATACGTTATACGTTATACGTTATACGTTATACGTTATACGTTATACGTTATACGTTATACGTTATACGTTATACGTTATACGTTATACGTTATACGTTATACGTTATACGTTATACGTTATACGTTACACGTTATACGTTATACGTTACACGTTATACGTTATACGTTATACGTTATACGTTATACGTCATAGCTTACACGATACACGTTATACGTCACACGTTATACGTTACACGTTATACGTCACACGTTATACGTTATACGTTACACGTTATACGTTATACCTTATACGTTATACGTTATACGTTATACGTTAAACGTTATACGTTATACGTTACACGTTATACGTTATACGTTACACGTTATACGTTAGACGTTACACGTTATACGTTATACGTTATACGCTATACGTTATACGTTATACGTTATACGTTGTACGTTATACGTTATACGTTATACGTTATACGTTAAACGTTATACGTTTCACGTTATAAGTTATACGTTATACGTTATACGTTATACGTTACACGTTATACGTTATACGTTATACGTTATACGTTATACGTTAAACGTTATACGTTTCACGTTATACGTTATACGTTATACGTTACACGTTATACGTTATACGTCACACGTTATTCGTTATACGTTACACGTTATACGTTATACGTTACACGTTATACGTTATACGTTATACGTCACACGTTATACGTTATACGTTATACGTTGTACGTAACACGTTATACGTTGTACGTTATACGTAATACGTTATACGTTATACGTTCTACGTTATACGTTATACGTTTTACGTTATACGTTATACGTTATACGTTATACGTTATACGTTACACGTTATACGTTATACGTTATACGTTATACGTTATACGTTATACGTTATACGTTACACGTTATACGTTATACGTTATACGTCACACGTTATACGTTATACGTTAGACGTTATACGTTATACGTTATACGTTATACGTTATACGTTATACGTTATACGTTATACGTTATACGTTATACGTTATACGTAATACGTTATACGTTATACGTTACACGTTATACGTTATACGTCACACGTTATACGTCACACGTTATACGTCACACGTTATACGTTATACGTTACACGTTATACGTTTCACGTCACACGTTATACGTTATACGTTATACGTTGTACGTAACACGTTATACGTTATACGTTATACGTAATACGTTATACGTTATACGTTACACGTTACACGTTATACGTTATACGTTTTACGTTATACGTTATACGTTATACGTTATACGTTATACGTTATACGTTATACGTTATACGTTATACGTTATACGTTATACGTTATACGTAATACGTTATACGTTATACGTTACACGTTTCACGTTATACGTTATACGTCATACGTCACACGTTATACGTTATACGTTATACGTTACACGTTATACGTTATACGTTATACGTTATACGTTATACGTCATAGCTTACACGATACACGTTATACGTCATACGATATACGTTACACGTTATACGTCACACGTTATACGTTATACGGTATACGTTATACGTTATACGTTAAACGTTATACGTTTCACGTTATAAGTTATACGTTATACGTTATACGTTATACGTTATACGTTACACGTTATACGTTATACGTTATACGTTATACGTTATACGTTATACGTTATACGTTATACGTTATACGTTATACGTTATACGTTATATGTTATACGTTATACGTTATATGTTATACGTTATACGTAATATGTAATACGTTATACGATTTACGTTATTCGTTATACGTTCTTCGTTATGCGTTGTACGTTATACGTTGTGCGTTATACGTTATACGATATACGTGATACGTTATACGTTATACGTTATACGTTATACGTTATACGATATACGTCACACGTTATACGTTATACGTCATACGTTGTACGTAATACGTTATACGTTATACGTTATACGTAATACGTTATACGTTATACGTTACACGTTATACGTTATACGTCACACGTTATACGTCACACGTTATACGTTATACGTTACACGTTATACGTTATACGTCACACGTTATTCGTTATACGTTACACGTTATACGTTATACGTTACACGTTATACGTTATACGATATACGTCACACGTTATACGTTATACGTTATACGTTGTACGTAACACGTTATACGTTGTACGTTATACGTAATACGTTATACGTTATACGTTACACGTTATACGTTATACGTCACACGTTATACGTCACACGTTATACGTCACACGTTATACGTTATACGTTACACGTTATACGTTTCACGTCACACGTTATACGTTATACGTTATACGTTGTACGTAACACGTTATACGTTATACGTTATACGTAATACGTTATACGTTATACGTTACACGTTACACGTTGTACGTTATACGTTTTACGTTATACGTTATACGTTATACGTTATACGTTATACGTTATACGTTATACGTTATACGTTATACGTTATACGTTATACGTTATACGTAATACGTTATACGTTATACGTTACACGTTACACGTTATACGTTATACGTCATACGTCACACGTTATACGTTAAACGTTATACGTTACACGTTATACGTTATACGTTATACGTTATACGTTATACGTCATAGCTTACACGATACACGTTATACGTCATACGATATACGTTACACGTTATACGTCACACGTTATACGTTATACGGTATACGTTATACGTTATACGTTAAACGTTATACGTTTCACGTTATAAGTTATACGTTATACGTTATACGTTATACGTTATACGTTACACGTTATACGTTATACGTTATACGTTATACGTTATACGTTATACGTTATACGTTATACGTTATACGTTATACGTTATACGTTATATGTTATACGTTATACGTTATATGTTATACGTTATACGTAATATGTAATACGTTATACGATTTACGTTATTCGTTATACGTTCTTCGTTATGCGTTGTACGTTATACGTTGTGCGTTATACGTTATACGATATACGTGATACGTTATACGTTATACGTTATACGTTATACGTTATACGATATACGTCACACGTTATACGTTATACGTCATACGTTGTACGTAATACGTTATACGTTATACGTTATACGTAATACGTTATACGTTATACGTTACACGTTATACGTTATACGTCACACGTTATACGTCACACGTTATACGTTATACGTTACACGTTATACGTTATACGTTATACGTTATACGTTATACGTTATACGTTATACGTTATACGTTATACGTTATACGTTATACGTTATACGTTATACGTTATACGTTATACGTTATACGTTATACGTTATACGTTATACGTCACACGTTATACGTTATACGTCACACGTTATACGTTATACGTTACACGTTATACGTTATACCTTATACGTTATACGTTATACGTTATACGTTAAACGTTATACGTTATACGTTACACGTTATACGTTATACGTTACACGTTATACGTTAGACGTTACACGTTATACGTTATACGTTATACGCTATACGTTATACGTTATACGTTATACGTTGTACGTTATACGTTATACGTTATACGTTATACGTTAAACGTTATACGTTTCACGTTATAAGTTATACGTTATACGTTATACGTTATACGTTATACGTTACACGTTATACGTTATACGTTATACGTTATACGTTATACGTTAAACGTTATACGTTTCACGTTATACGTTATACGTTATACGTTACACGTTATACGTTATACGTCACACGTTATTCGTTATACGTTACACGTTATACGTTATACGTTACACGTTATACGTTATACGTTATACGTCACACGTTATACGTTATACGTTATACGTTGTACGTAACACGTTATACGTTGTACGTTATACGTAATACGTTATACGTTATACGTTCTACGTTATACGTTATACGTTTTACGTTATACGTTATACGTTATACGTTATACGTTATACGTTATACGTTATACGTTATACGTTATACGTTATACGTTATACGTTATACGTTATACGTTACACGTTATACGTTATACGTTATACGTCACACGTTATACGTTATACGTTAGACGTTATACGTTATACGTTATACGTTATACGTTATACGTTATACGTTATACGTTATACGTTATACGTTATACGTTATACGTAATACGTTATACGTTATACGTTACACGTTATACGTTATACGTCACACGTTATACGTCACACGTTATACGTCACACGTTATACGTTATACGTTACACGTTATACGTTTCACGTCACACGTTATACGTTATACGTTATACGTTGTACGTAACACGTTATACGTTATACGTTATACGTAATACGTTATACGTTATACGTTACACGTTACACGTTATACGTTATACGTTTTACGTTATACGTTATACGTTATACGTTATACGTTATACGTTATACGTTATACGTTATACGTTATACGTTATACGTTATACGTTATACGTAATACGTTATACGTTATACGTTACACGTTACACGTTATACGTTATACGTCATACGTCACACGTTATACGTTATACGTTATACGTTACACGTTATACGTTATACGTTATACGTTATACGTTATACGTCATAGCTTACACGATACACGTTATACGTCATACGATATACGTTACACGTTATACGTCACACGTTATACGTTATACGGTATACGTTATACGTTATACGTTAAACGTTATACGTTTCACGTTATAAGTTATACGTTATACGTTATACGTTATACGTTATACGTTACACGTTATACGTTATACGTTATACGTTATACGTTATACGTTATACGTTATACGTTATACGTTATACGTTATACGTTATACGTTATATGTTATACGTTATACGTTATATGTTATACGTTATACGTAATATGTAATACGTTATACGATTTACGTTATTCGTTATACGTTCTTCGTTATGCGTTGTACGTTATACGTTGTGCGTTATACGTTATACGATATACGTGATACGTTATACGTTATACGTTATACGTTATACGTTATACGATATACGTCACACGTTATACGTTATACGTCATACGTTGTACGTAATACGTTATACGTTATACGTTATACGTAATACGTTATACGTTATACGTTACACGTTATACGTTATACGTCACACGTTATACGTCACACGTTATACGTTATACGTTACACGTTATACGTTATACGTCACACGTTATTCGTTATACGTTACACGTTATACGTTATACGTTACACGTTATACGTTATACGATATACGTCACACGTTATACGTTATACGTTATACGTTGTACGTAACACGTTATACGTTGTACGTTATACGTAATACGTTATACGTTATACGTTACACGTTATACGTTATACGTCACACGTTATACGTCACACGTTATACGTCACACGTTATACGTTATACGTTACACGTTATACGTTTCACGTCACACGTTATACGTTATACGTTATACGTTGTACGTAACACGTTATACGTTATACGTTATACGTAATACGTTATACGTTATACGTTACACGTTACACGTTGTACGTTATACGTTTTACGTTATACGTTATACGTTATACGTTATACGTTATACGTTATACGTTATACGTTATACGTTATACGTTATACGTTATACGTTATACGTAATACGTTATACGTTATACGTTACACGTTACACGTTATACGTTATACGTCATACGTCACACGTTATACGTTAAACGTTATACGTTACACGTTATACGTTATACGTTATACGTTATACGTTATACGTCATAGCTTACACGATACACGTTATACGTCATACGATATACGTTACACGTTATACGTCACACGTTATACGTTATACGGTATACGTTATACGTTATACGTTAAACGTTATACGTTTCACGTTATAAGTTATACGTTATACGTTATACGTTATACGTTATACGTTACACGTTATACGTTATACGTTATACGTTATACGTTATACGTTATACGTTATACGTTATACGTTATACGTTATACGTTATACGTTATATGTTATACGTTATACGTTATATGTTATACGTTATACGTAATATGTAATACGTTATACGATTTACGTTATTCGTTATACGTTCTTCGTTATGCGTTGTACGTTATACGTTGTGCGTTATACGTTATACGATATACGTGATACGTTATACGTTATACGTTATACGTTATACGTTATACGATATACGTCACACGTTATACGTTATACGTCATACGTTGTACGTAATACGTTATACGTTATACGTTATACGTAATACGTTATACGTTATACGTTACACGTTATACGTTACACGTCACACGTTATACGTCACACGTTATACGTTATACGTTACACGTTATACGTTATACGTTATACGTTATACGTTATACGTTATACGTTATACGTTATACGTTATACGTTATACGTTATACGTTATACGTTATACGTTATACGTTATACGTTATACGTTATACGTTACACGTTATACGTTATACGTTACACGTTATACGTTATACGTTATACGTTATACGTTATACGTTATACGTTACACGTTATACGTTATACGTTACACGTTATACGTTATACGTTATACGTTATACGTTATACGTCATAGCTTACACGATACACGTTATACGTCATACGTTATACGTTACACGTTATACGTCACACGTTATACGTTATATAGTACGTTATACGTTATACGTTATACGTTATACGTTATACGTTATACGTTATACGTTATACGTTATACGTTATACGTTATACTTTATACGTTATACGTTATACGTTATACGTTATACGTTATACGTTATACGTTATACGTTATACGTTATACGTTATACGTTACACGTTACACGTTATACGTCACACGTTATACGTTATACGTTACACGTTATACGTTATACGTTATACGTTATACGTTATACGTTATACGTTATACGTTATGCGTTATACGTTATACGTTATACGTTATACGTTATACGTTATACGTTATACGTTATATGTTATACGTTATACGTAATATGTAATACGTTATACGATTTACGTTATTCGTTATACGTTCTTCGTTATGCGTTGTACGTTATACGTTGTGCGTTATACGTTACACGTTATACGTTATACGTCACACGTTATACGTTATACGTTATACGTTATACGTTATATGTTATACGTTGTACGTAATATGTAATACGTTATACGTTTTACGTTATTCGTTATACGTTCTTCGTTACACGTTGTACGTTATACGATATTCGTTATACGTTACACGTTATACGTTATTCGTTATACGTTATACGTTATACGTTATACGTTATACGTTATACGTTATACGTTATACGTTATACGTTATACGTTATACGTTACACGTTATACGTTATACGTCACACGTTATACGTTATACGTTACACGTTATACGTTATACGTTATACGTTATACGTTATACGTTATACGTTACACGTTATACGTTATACGTTATACGTTATATGTTATACGTTATACGTAATATGTAATACGTTATTCGTTTTACGTTATTCGTTATACGTTCTTCGTTACACGTTGTACGTTATACGTTATGCGTTATACGTTAAACGTTATACGTTATACGTTATAAGTTATACGTTATACGTTATACGTTATACGTTATACGTTATACGTTATACGTTATACGTTATACGTTACACGTTATACGTTATACGTCACACGTTATACGTTACACGTTATACGTTGTACGTAATACGTTATACGTTATACGTTATACGTAATACGTTATACGTTATACGTTACACGTTATACGTTATACGTCACACGTTATACGTCACACGTTATACGTTATACGTTACACGTTATACATTATACGTTATACGTTATACGTTATACGTTATACGTTATACGTTATACGTTATACGTAATACGTTATACGTTATACGTTATACGTTATACGTTATACGTAATACGTTACACGTTATACGTCACAGCTTACACGATACACGTTAAACGTCATACGTAATACGTTACACGTTATACGTCACACGTTATACGTTATACGTTACACGTTATACGTTATACGTTATACGTTATACGTTATACGTTATACGTTATACGTTATACGTTATACGTTATACGTTATACGTTATACGTTATACGTTATTCGTTATACGTTATACGTTATAGGTTATACGTTATGCGTTATACGTTATGCGTTATACGTTATACGTTATACGTTATACGTTATACGTTATACGTTATACGTTACACGTTATACGTTATACGTCACACGTTATACGTTATACGTTAGACGTTATACGTTATACGTTATACGTTATACGTTATACGTTATACGTTATACGTTATACGTTATACGTTATACGTTATACGTTATACGTTATACGTTATACGTTATACGTTATACGTTATACGTTATACGTTATACGTTATACGTTATACGTTATACGTTATACGTTATACGTTATACGTTATACGTTATACGTTACACGTTATACGTTATACGTCACACGTTATACGTTATACGTTACACGTTATACGTTATACGTTATACGTTATACGTTATCCGTTATACGTTATACGTTATACGTTATACGTTATACGTTACACGTTATACGTTATACGTTATACGTTATACGTTATACGTTATACGTTATACGTTATATGTTATACGTTATACGTAATATGTAATACGTTATACGTTACACGTTATACGTTATACGTCACACGTTATACGTTATACGTTATACGTTATACGTTATATGTTATACGTTGTACGTAATATGTAATACGTTATACGTTTTACGTTATTCGTTATACGTTCTTCGTTACACGTTGTACGTTATACGATATTCGTTATACGTTACACGTTATACGTTATTCGTTATACGTTATACGTTATACGTTATACGTTATACGTTATACGTTATACGTTATACGTTATACGTTATACGTTATACGCTACACGTTATACGTTATACGTCACACGTTATACGTTATACGTTACACGTTATACGTTATACGTTATACGTTATACGTTATACGTTATACGTTACACGTTATACGTTATACGTTATACGTTATATGTTATACGTTATACGTAATATGTAATACGTTATTCGTTTTACGTTATTCGTTATACGTTCTTCGTTACACGTTGTACGTTATACGTTATGCGTTATACGTTAAACGTTATACGTTATACGTTATAAGTTATACGTCATACGTTATACGTTATACGTTATACGTTATACGTTATACGTTATACGTTATACGTTATACGTTACACGTTATACGTTATACGTCACACGTTATACGTTACACGTTATACGTTGTACGTAATACGTTATACGTTATACGTTATACGTAATACGTTATACGTTATACGTTACACGTTATACGTTATACGTCACACGTTATACGTCACACGTTATACGTTATACGTTACACGTTATACGTTATACGTTATACGTTATACGTTATACGTTATACGTTATACGTTATACGTTATACGTTATACGTTATACGTTATACGTTATACGTTATACGTTATACGTAATACGTTACACGTTATACGTCACAGCTTACACGATACACGTTAAACGTCATACGTAATACGTTACACGTTATACGTCACACGTTATACGTTATACGTCATACGTTGTACGTAATACGTTATACGTTATACGTTATACGTAATACGTTATACGTTATACGTTACACGTTATACGTTATACGTTATACGTTACACGTTATACGTTATACGTCACACGTTATACGTTACACGTTATACGTCACACGTTATACGTTATACGTTACACGTTATACATTATACGTTATACGTTATACGTTATACGTTATACGTTATACGTTATACGTTATACGTAATACGTTATACGTTATACGTTATACGTTATACGTAATACGTTACACGTTATACGTCACAGCTTACACGATACACGTTAAACGTCATACGTAATACGTTACACGTTATACGTCACACGTTATACGTTATACGTTACACGTTATACGTTATACGTTATACGTTATACGTTATACGTTATACGTTATACGTTATACGTTATACGTTATACGTTATACGTTATACGTTATACGTTATACGTTATTCGTTATACGTTATACGTTATAGGTTATACGTTATGCGTTATACGTTATGCGTTATACGTTATACGTTATACGTTATACGTTATACGTTATACGTTATACGTTACACGTTATACGTTATACGTCACACGTTATACGTTATACGTTAGACGTTATACGTTATACGTTATACGTTATACGTTATACGTTATACGTTATACGTTATACGTTATACGTTATACGTTATACGTTATACGTTATACGTTATACGTTATACGTAATACGTTATACGTTATACGTTATACGTTATACGTTATACGTTATACGTTATACGTTATACGTCACAGCTTACACGATACACGTTAAACGTCATACGTAATACGTTACACGTTATACGTCACACGTTATACGTTATACGTTACACGTTGTACGTTATACGTTATACGTTATACGTTATACGTTATACGTTATACGTTATACGTTATACGTTATACGTTATACGTTATACGTTATACGTTATTCGTTATACGTTATACGTTATAGGTTATACGTTATGCGTTATACGTTATGCGTTATACGTTATACGTTATACGTTATACGTTATACGTTATACGTTATACGTTACACGTTATACGTTATACGTCACACGTTATACGTTATACGTTAGACGTTATACGTTATACGTTATACGTTATACGTTATACGTTATACGTTATACGTTATACGTTATACGTTATACGTTATACGTTATACGTTATACGTTATACGTTATACGTTATACGTTATACGTTATACGTTATACGTTATACGTTATACGTTATACGTTATACGTTATACGTTATACGTTATACGTTATACGTTATACGTTACACGTTATACGTTATACGTCACACGTTATACGTTATACGTTACACGTTATACGTTATACGTTATACGTTATACGTTATCCGTTATACGTTATACGTTATACGTTATACGTTATACGTTACACGTTATACGTTATACGTTATACGTTATACGTTATACGTTATACGTTATACGTTATATGTTATACGTTATACGTAATATGTAATACGTTATACGTTACACGTTATACGTTATACGTCACACGTTATACGTTATACGTTATACGTTATACGTTATATGTTATACGTTGTACGTAATATGTAATACGTTATACGTTTTACGTTATTCGTTATACGTTCTTCGTTACACGTTGTACGTTATACGATATTCGTTATACGTTACACGTTATACGTTATTCGTTATACGTTATACGTTATACGTTATACGTTATACGTTATACGTTATACGTTATACGTTATACGTTATACGTTATACGCTACACGTTATACGTTATACGTCACACGTTATACGTTATACGTTACACGTTATACGTTATACGTTATACGTTATACGTTATACGTTATACGTTACACGTTATACGTTATACGTTATACGTTATATGTTATACGTTATACGTAATATGTAATACGTTATTCGTTTTACGTTATTCGTTATACGTTCTTCGTTACACGTTGTACGTTATACGTTATGCGTTATACGTTAAACGTTATACGTTATACGTTATAAGTTATACGTCATACGTTATACGTTATACGTTATACGTTATACGTTATACGTTATACGTTATACGTTATACGTTACACGTTATACGTTATACGTCACACGTTATACGTTACACGTTATACGTTGTACGTAATACGTTATACGTTATACGTTATACGTAATACGTTATACGTTATACGTTACACGTTATACGTTATACGTCACACGTTATACGTCACACGTTATACGTTATACGTTACACGTTATACGTTATACGTTATACGTTATACGTTATACGTTATACGTTATACGTTATACGTTATACGTTATACGTTATACGTTATACGTTATACGTTATACGTTATACGTAATACGTTACACGTTATACGTCACAGCTTACACGATACACGTTAAACGTCATACGTAATACGTTACACGTTATACGTCACACGTTATACGTTATACGTTACACGTTATACGTTATACGTTATACGTTATACGTTATGCGTTATACGTTATACGTTATACGTTATACGTTATACGTTATACGTTATACGTTATTCGTTATACGTTATACGTTATAGGTTATACGTTATGCGTTATACGTTATGCGTTATACGTTATACGTTATACGTTATACGTTATACGTTATACGTTATACGTTACACGTTATACGTTATACGTCACACGTTATACGTTATACGTTAGACGTTATACGTTATACGTTATACGTTATACGTTATACGTTATACGTTATACGTTATACGTTATACGTTATACGTTATACGTTATACGTTATACGTTATACGTTATACGTTATACGTTATACGTTATACGTTATACGTTATACGTTATACGTTATACGTTATACGTTATACGTTATACGTTATACGTTACACGTTATACGTTATACGTCACACGTTATACGTTATACGTTACACGTTATACGTTATACGTTATACGTTATACGTTATCCGTTATACGTTATACGTTATACGTTATACGTTATACGTTACACGTTATACGTTATACGTTATACGTTATACGTTATACGTTATACGTTATACGTTATATGTTATACGTTATACGTAATATGTAATACGTTATACGTTACACGTTATACGTTATACGTCACACGTTATACGTTATACGTTATACGTTATACGTTATATGTTATACGTTATACGTAATATGTAATACGTTATACGTTTTACGTTATTCGTTTTACGTTCTTCGTTACACGTTATACGTTATACGTTATACGTTACACGTTATACGTTATACGTTACACGTTATACTTTATACGTTATACGTTATACGTTATACGTTATACGTCATAGCTTACACGATACACGTTATACGTCACACGTTATACGTTACACGTTATACGTCACACGTTATACGTTATACGTTACACGTTATACGTTATACCTTATACGTTATACGTTATACGTTATACGTTAAACGTTATACGTTATACGTTACACGTTATACGTTATACGTTACACGTTATACGTTATACGTTACACGGTATACGTTAAACGTTATACGTTTCACGTTATAAGTTATACGTTATACGTTATACGTTCTACGTTATACGTTACACGTTATACGTTATACGTTATGCGTTATACGTTATACGTTATACGTTATACGTTAAACGTTATACGTTTCACGTTATAAGTTATACGTTATACGTTATACGTTATACGTTACACGTTATACGTTATACGTCACACGTTATACGTTATAAGTTATACGTTATACGTTATACGTTATACGTTAATACGTTATACGTTATACGTTATACGTTATACGTTACACGTTATACGTTATACGTCACACGTTATACGTTATACGTCATACGTTGTACGTAATACGTTATACGTTATACGTAATACGTAATACGTTATACGTTATACGTTACACGTTATACGTTATACGTCACACGTTATACGTTATACGTTACACGTTATACGTTATACGTTATACGCTATACGTTATACGTTATACGTTATACGTTATACGTTATACGTTATACGTTATACGTTATACGTTATACGTTACACGTTATATGTTATACCTTATACGTTATAGGTTATACGTTATACGTTATACGTTAAACTTTATACGTTATACGTTACACGTTATACGTTATACGTTACACGTTACACGTTATACGTTATACGTTATATGTTATACGTTATACGTAATACGTTATACGTTATACGTTATACGTCATAGCTTACACGATACACGTTATACGTCATACGTTATACGTTACACGTTATACGTCACACGTTATACGTTATACGTTACACGTTATACGTTATACCTTATACGTTATACGTTATACGTTATACGTTATACGTTAAACGTTATACGTTATACGTTACACGTTATACGTTATACGTTACACGTTACACGTTATACGTTATACGTTATACATTATACGTTATACGTTATACGTTACACGTTATACGTTATACGTTATACGTTATATGTTATACGTTATACGTAATATGTAATACGTTATTCGTTTTACGTTATTCGTTATACGTTCTTCGTTACACGTTGTACGTTATACGTTATGCGTTATACGTTAAACGTTATACGTTATACGTTATAAGTTATACGTTATACGTTATACGTTATACGTTATACGTTATACGTTATACGTTATACGTTACACGTTATACGTTATACGTCACACGTTATACGTTATACGTTACACGTTATACGTTATACGTTATACGTTATACGTTATACGTTATACGTTACACGTTATACGTTATACGTTATACGTTATATGTTATACGTTATACGTAATATGTAATACGTTATTCGTTTTACGTTATTCGTTATACGTTCTTCGTTACACGTTGTACGTTATACGTTATGCGTTATACGTTAAACGTTATACGTTATACGTTATAAGTTATACGTTATACGTTATACGTTATACGTTATACGTTATACGTTATACGTTATACGTTATACGTTATACGTTACACGTTATACGTTATACGTCACACGTTATACGTTACACGTTATACGTTGTACGTAATACGTTATACGTTATACGTTATACGTAATACGTTATACGTTATACGTTACACGTTATACGTTATACGTCACACGTTATACGTCACACGTTATACGTTATACGTTACACGTTATACGTTATACGTTATACGTTATACGTTATACGTTATACGTTATACGTTATACGTAATACGTTATACGTTATACGTTATACGTTATACGTTATACGTAATACGTTATACGTTATACGTTATACGTTATACGTTATACGTAATACGTTACACGTTATACGTCACAGCTTACACGATACACGTTAAACGTCATACGTAATACGTTACACGTTATACGTCACACGTTATACGTTATACGTTACACGTTATACGTTATACGTTATACGTTATACGTTATACGTTATACGTTATACGTTATACGTTATACGTTATACGTTATACGTTATTCGTTATACGTTATACGTTATAGGTTATACGTTATGCGTTATACGTTATGCGTTATACGTTATACGTTATACGTTATACGTTATACGTTATACGTTACACGTTATACGTTATACGTCACACGTTATACGTTATACGTTAGACGTTATACGTTATACGTTATACGTTATACGTTATACGTTATACGTTATACGTTATATGTTATACGTTGTACGTAATATGTAATACGTTATACGTTTTACGTTATTCGTTATACGTTCTTCGTTACACGTTGTACGTTATACGATATTCGTTATACGTTACACGTTATACGTTATTCGTTATACGTTATACGTTATACGTTATACGTTATACGTTATACGTTATACGTTATACGTTATACGTTATACGTTACACGTTATACGTTATACGTCACACGTTATACGTTATACGTTACACGTTATACGTTATACGTTATACGTTATACGTTACACGTTATACGTTATACGTTATACGTTATACGTTATACGTTATACGTTATACGTTAGACGTTATACGTTATACGTTATATGTTATACGTTATACGTAATATGTAATACGTTATACGATTTACGTTATTCGTTATACGTTCTTCGTTATGCGTTGTACGTTACACGTTGTGCGTTATACGTTACACGTTATACGTTATACGTCACACGTTATACGTTATACGTTATACGTTATACGTTATATGTTATACGTTGTACGTAATATGTAATACGTTATACGTTTTACGTTATTCGTTATACGTTCTTCGTTACACGTTGTACGTTATACGATATTCGTTATACGTTACACGTTATACGTTATTCGTTATACGTTATACGTTATACGTTATACGTTATACGTTATACGTTATACGTTATACGTTACACGTTATACGTTATACGTCACACGTTATACGTTATACGTTACACGTTATACGTTATACGTTATACGTTATACGTTATACGTTATACGTTACACGTTATACGTTATACGTTATACGTTATATGATATACGTTATACGTAATATGTAATACGTTATTCGTTTTACGTTATTCGTTATACGTTCTTCGTTACACGTTGTACGTTATACGTTATGCGTTATACGTTAAACGTTATACGTTATACGTTATAAGTTATACGTTATACGTTATACGTTATACGTTATGCGTTATACGTTATACGTTATACGTTATACGTTACACGTTATACGTTATACGTCACACGTTATACGTTACACGTTATACGTTGTACGTAATACGTTATACGTTATACGTTATACGTAATACGTTATACGTTATACGTTACACGTTATACGTTATACGTCACACGTTATACGTCACACGTTATACGTTATACGTTACACGTTATACGTTATACGTTATACGTTATACGTTATACGTTATACGTTATACGTTATACGTAATACGTTATACGTTATACGTTATACGTTATACGTTATACGTAATACGTTATACGTTATACGTTATACGTTATACGTTATACGTTATACGTAATACGTTACACGTTATACGTCACAGCTTACACGATACACGTTAAACGTCATACGTAATACGTTACACGTTATACGTCACACGTTATACGTTATACGTTACACGTTATACGTTATACGTTATACGTTATACGTTATACGTTATACGTTATACGTTATACGTTATACGTTATACGTTATACGTTATACGTTATTCGTTATACGTTATACGTTATAGGTTATACGTTATGCGTTATACGTTATGCGTTATACGTTATACGTTATACGTTATACGTTATACGTTATACGTTACACGTTATACGTTATACGTCACACGTTATACGTTATACGTTAGACGTTATACGTTATACGTTATACGTTATACGTTATACGTTATACGTTATACGTTATACGTTATACGTTATACGTTATACGTTATACGTTATACGTTATACGTTATACGTTATACGTTATACGTTATACGTTATACGTTATACGTTATACGTTATACGTTATACGTTATACGTTATACGTTATACGTTATACGTTATACGTTATACGTTACACGTTATACGTTATACGTCACACGTTATACGTTATACGTTACACGTTATACGTTATACGTTATACGTTATACGTTATCCGTTATACGTTATACGTTATACGTTATACGTTATACGTTATACGTTATACGTTATACGTTATACGTTATACGTTATGCGTTATACGTTATACGTTATACGTTATATGTTATACGTTATACGTAATATGTAATACGTTATACGATTTACGTTATTCGTTATACGTTCTTCGTTATGCGTTGTACGTTATACGTTGTGCGTTATACGTTACACGTTATACGTTATACGTCACACGTTATACGTTATACGTTATACGTTATACGTTATATGTTATACGTTATACGTAATATGTAATACGTTATACGTTTTACGTTATTCGTTTTACGTTCTTCGTTACACGTTATACGTTATACGTTATACGTTACACGTTATACGTTATACGTTACACGTTATACTTTATACGTTATACGTTATACGTTATACGTTATACGTCATAGCTTACACGATACACGTTATACGTCACACGTTATACGTTACACGTTATACGTCACACGTTATACGTTATACGTTACACGTTATACGTTATACCTTATACCTTATACGTTATACGTTATACGTTAAACGTTATACGTTATACGTTACACGTTATACGTTATACGTTACACGTTATACGTTATACGTTACACGGTATACGTTAAACGTTATACGTTTCACGTTATAAGTTATACGTTATACGTTATACGTTATACGTTCTACGTTATACGTTACACGTTATACGTTATACGTTATGCGTTATACGTTATACGTTATACGTTATACGTTAAACGTTATACGTTTCACGTTATAAGTTATACGTTATACGTTATACGTTATACGTTACACGTTATACGTTATACGTCACACGTTATACGTTATAAGTTATACGTTATACGTTATACGTTATACGTTATACGTTATACGTTATACGTTATACGTTATACGTTATACGTTACACGTTATACGTTATACGTCACACGTTATACGTTATACGTCATACGTTGTACGTAATACGTTATACGTTATACGTAATACGTAATACGTTATACGTTATACGTTACACGTTATACGTTATACGTCACACGTTATACGATATACGTTACACGTTATACGTTATACGTTATACGCTATACGTTATACGTTATACGTTATACGTTATACGTTATACGTTATACGTTATACGTTATACGTTATACGTTACACGTTATACGTTATACCTTATACGTTATACGTTATACGTTATACGTTATACGTTAAACGTTATACGTTATACGTTACACGTTATACGTTATACGTTACACGTTACACGTTATACGTTATACGTTATATGTTATACGTTATACGTAATACGTTATACGTTATACGTTATACGTCATAGCTTACACGATACACGTTACACGTCATACGTTATACGTTACACGTTATACGTCACACGTTATACGTTATACGTTACACGTTATACGTTATACCTTATACGTTATACGTTATACGTTATACGTTATACGTTAAACGTTATACGTTATACGTTACACGTTATACGTTATACGTTACACGTTACACGTTATACGTTATACGATATACATTATACGTTATACGTTATACGTTACACGTTATACGTTATACGTTATACGTTATATGTTATACGTTATACGTAATATGTAATACGTTATTCGTTTTACGTTATTCGTTATACGTTCTTCGTTACACGTTGTACGTTATACGTTATGCGTTATACGTTAAACGTTATACGTTATACGTTATAAGTTATAAGTTATACGTTATACGTTATACGTTATACGTTATACGTTATACGTTATACGTTATACGTTACACGTTATACGTTATACGTCACACGTTATACGTTACACGTTATACGTTGTACGTAATACGTTATACGTTATACGTTATACGTAATACGTTATACGTTATACGTTACACGTTATACGTTATACGTCACACGTTATACGTCACACGTTATACGTTATACGTTACACGTTATACGTTATACGTTATACGTTATACGTTATACGTTATACGTTATACGTTATACGTTATACGTTATACGTTATACGTAATACGTTATACGTTATACGTTATACGTTATACGTTATACGTAATACGTTACACGTTATACGTCACAGCTTACACGATACACGTTAAACGTCATACGTTATACGTTACACGTTATACGTCACACGTTATACGTTATACGTTACACGTTATACGTTATACGTTATACGTTATAAGTTATACGTTATACGTTATACGTTATACGTTATACGTTATTCGTTATACGTTATACGTTATAGGTTATACGTTATACGTTATACGTTATGCGTTATACGTTATACGTTATACGTTATACGTTATACGTTATACGTTATACGTTACACGTTATACGTTATACGTCACACGTTATACGTTATACGTTAGACGTTATACGTTATACGTTATACGTTATACGTTATACGTTATACGTTATACGTTATACGTTATACGTTATACGTTATACGTTATACGTTATACGTTATACGTTATACGTTATACGTTATACGTTATACGTTATACGTTATACGTTATACGTTATACGTTATACGTTATACGTTATACGTTACACGTTATACGTTATACGTCACACGTTATTCGTTATACGTTACACGTTATACGTTATACGTTACACGTTATACGTTATACGTTATACGTCACACGTTATACGTTATACGTTATACGTTGTACGTAACACGTTATACGTTGTACGTTATACGTAATACGTTATACGTTATACGTTACACGTTATACGTTATACGTCACACGTTATACGTCACACGTTATACGTCACACGTTATACGTTATACGTTACACGTTATACGTTTCACGTCACACGTTATACGTTATACGTTATACGTTGTACGTAACACGTTATACGTTATACGTTATACGTAATACGTTGTACGTTATACGTTACACGTTACACGTTATACGTTATACGTTATACGTTGTACGTAACACGTTATACGTTATACGTTATACGTAATACGTTATACGTTATACGTTACACGTTACACGTTACACGTTATACGTTATACGTTATACGTCACACGTTATACGTTATACGTTATACGTTATACGTTACACGTTATACGTTATACGTTATACGTTATACGTTATACGTCATAGCTTACACGATACACGTTATACGTCATACGATATACGTTACACGTTATACGTCACACGTTATACGTTATACGGTATACGTTATACGTTATACGTTAAACGTTATACGTTTCACGTTATAAGTTATACGTTATACGTTATACGTTATACGTTATACGTTACACGTTATACGTTATACGTTATACGTTATACGTTATACGTTATACGTTATACGTTATACGTTATACGTTATACGTTATACGTTATACGTTATATGTTATACGTTATACGTTATATGTTATACGTTATACGTAATATGTAATACGTTATACGATTTACGTTATTCGTTATACGTTCTTCGTTATGCGTTGTACGTTATACGTTGTGCGTTATACGTTATACGATATACGTGATACGTTATACGTTATACGTTATACGTTATACGTTATACGATATACGTCACACGTTATACGTTATACGTCATACGTTGTACGTAATACGTTATACGTTATACGTTATACGTTATACGTAATACGTTATACGTTATACGTTACACGTTATACGTTATACGTCACACGTTATACGTCACACGTTATACGTTATACGTTACACGTTATACGTTATACGTTATACGTTATACGTTATACGTTATACGTTATACGTTATACGTTATACGTTATACGTTATACGTTATACGTTATACGTTATACGTTATACGTTATACGTTATACGTTATACGTTACACATTATACGTTATACGTTACACGTTATACGTTATACGTTATACGTTATACGTTATACGTTATACGTTACACGTTATACGTTATACGTTACACGTTATACGTTATACGTTATACGATATACGTTATACGTTATACGTCATAGCTTACACGATACACGTTATACGTCATACGTTATACGTTACACGTTATACGTCACACGTTATACGTTATATAGTACGTTATACGTTATACGTTATACGTTATACGTTATACGTTATACGTTATACGTTATACGTTATATGTTATACGTTATACGTAATATGTAATACGTTATACGATTTACGTTATTCGTTATACGTTCTTCGTTATGCGTTGTACGTTATACGTTGTGCGTTATACGTTACACGTTATACGTTATACGTCACACGTTATACGTTATACGTTATACGTTATACGTTATATGTTATACGTTGTACGTAATATGTAATACGTTATACGTTTCACGTTATTCGTTATACGTTCTTCGTTACACGTTGTACGTTATACGATATTCGTTATACGTTACACGTTATACGTTATTCGTTATACGTTATACGTTATACGTTATACGTTATACGTTATACGTTATACGTTATACGTTATACGTTACACGTTATACGTTATACGTTATACGTTATACGTTATATGTTATACGTTATACGTAATATGTAATACGTTATTCGTTTTACGTTATTCGTTATACGTTCTTCGTTACACGTTGTAGGTTATACGTTATGCGTTATACGTTAAACGTTATACGTTATACGTTATAAGTTATACGTTATACGTTATACGTTATACGTTATACGTTATACGTTATACGTTATACGTTACACGTTATACGTTATACGTCACACGTTATACGTTACACGTTATACGTTGTACGTAATACGTTATACGTTATACGTTATACGTAATACGTTATACGTTATACGTTACACGTTATACGTTATACGTCACACGTTATACGTCACACGTTATACGTTATACGTTACACGTTATACGTTATACGTTATACGTTATACGTTATACGTTATACGTTATACGTTATACGTAATACGTTATACGTTATACGTTATACGTTATACGTTATACGTAATACGTTACACGTTATACGTTACAGCTTACACGATACACGTTAAACGTCATACGTAATACGTTACACGTTATACGTCACACGTTATACGTTATACGTTACACGTTATACGTTATACGTTATACGTTATACGTTATACGTTATACGTTATACGTTATACGTTATACGTTATTCGTTATACGTTATACGTTATAGGTTATACGTTATACGTTATACGTTATGCGTTATACGTTATACGTTATACGTTATACGTTATACGTTATACGTTACACGTTATACGTTATACGTCACACGTTATACGTTATACGTTATACGTTAGACGTTATACGTTATACGTTATACGTTATACGTTATACGTTATACGTTATACGTTATACGTTATACGTTATACGTTATACGTTATACGTTATACGTTATACGTTATACGTTATACGTTATACGTTATACGTTATACGTTATACGTTATACGTTATACGTTATACGTTATACGTTATACGTTATACGTTATACGTTATACGTTACACGTTATACGTTATACGTCACACGTTATACGTTATACGTTACACGTTATACGTTATACGTTATACGTTATACGTTATCCGTTATACGTTATACGTTATTCGTTTTACGTTCTTCGTTACACGTTATACGTTATACGTTATACGTTACACGTTATACGTTATACGTTACACGTTATACTTTATACGTTATACGTTATACGTTATACGTCATAGCTTACACGATACACGTTATACGTCACACGTTATACGTTACACGTTATACGTCACACGTTGTACGTTATACGTTAGACGTTATACGTTATACCTTATACGTTATACGTTATACGTTATACGTTAAACGTTATACGTTATACGTTACACGTTATACGTTATACGTTACACGTTATACGTTATACGTTACACGTTATACGTTAAACGTTATACGTTTCACGTTATAAGTTATACGTTATACGTTATACGTTCTACGTTATACGTTACACGTTATACGTTACACGTTATGCGTTATACGTTATACGTTATACGTTATACGCTAAACGTTATACGTTTCACGTTATAAGTTATACGTTATACGTTATACGTTATACGTTACACGTTATACGTTATACGTCACACGTTATACGTTATAAGATATACGTTATACGTTATACGTTATATGTTATACGTTATACGTTATACGTTATACGTTATACGTTACACGTTATACGTTATACGTCACACGTTATACGTTATACGTCATACGTTGTACGTAATACGTTATACGTTATACGTAATACGTAATACGTTATACGTTATACGTTACACGTTATACGTTATACGTCACACGTTATACGTTATACGTTACACGTTATACGTTAGACGTTATACGCTATACGTTATACGTTATACGTTATACGTTATACGTTATACGTTATACGTTATACGTTATACGTTATACGTTACACGTTATACGTTATACCTTATACGTTATACGTTATACGTTATACGTTATACGTTAAACGATATACGTTATACGTTACACGTTATACGTTATACGTTACACGTTACACGTTATACGTTATACGTTATATGTTATACGTTATACGTAATACGTTATACGTTATACGTTATACGTCATAGCTTACACGTTATACGTCACACGTTATACGTTATACGTTACACGTTATACGTTATACCTTATACGTTATGCGTTATACGTTATACGTTATACGTTAAACGTTATACGTTATACGTTACACGTTATACGTTATACGTTACACGTTACACGTTATACGTTATACGTTATACATTATACGTTATACGTTATACGTTACACGTTATACGTTATACGTTATACGTTATACGTTATACGTTATACGTTATACGTTATACGTTACACGTTATACGTTATACGTCACACGTTATTCGTTATACGTTACACGTTATACGTTATACGTTACACGTTATACGTTATACGTTATACGTCACACGTTATACGTTATACGTTATACGTTGTACGTAACACGTTATACGTTGTACGTTATACGTAATACGTTATACGTTATACGTTACACGTTATACGTTATACGTCACACGTTATACGTCACACGTTATACGTCACACGTTATACGTTATACGTTACACGTTATACGTTTCACGTCACACGTTATACGTTATACGTTATACGTTGTACGTAACACGTTATACGTTATACGTTATACGTAATACGTTATACGTTATACGTTACACGTTACACGTTATACGTTATACGTTATACGTTGTACGTAACACGTTATACGTTATACGTTATACGTAATACGTTATACGTTATACGTTACACGTTACACGTTATACGTTATACGTCATACGTCACACGTTATACGTTATACGTTATACGTTACACGTTATACGTTATACGTTATACGTTATACGTTATACGTCATAGCTTACACGATACACGTTATACGTCATACGATATACGTTACACGTTATACGTCACACGTTATACGTTATACGGTATACGTTATACGTTATACGTTAAACGTTATACGTTTCACGTTATAAGTTATACGTTATACGTTATACGTTATACGTTATACGTTACACGTTATACGTTATACGTTATACGTTATACGTTATACGTTATACGTTATACGTTATACGTTATACGTTATACGTTATACGTTATACGTTATATGTTATACGTTATACGTTATATGTTATACGTTATACGTAATATGTAATACGTTATACGATTTACGTTATTCGTTATACGTTCTTCGTTATGCGTTGTACGTTATACGTTGTGCGTTATACGTTATACGATATACGTGATACGTTATACGTTATACGTTATACGTTATACGTTATACGATATACGTCACACGTTATACGTTATACGTCATACGTTGTACGTAATACGTTATACGTTATACGTTATACGTAATACGTTATACGTTATACGTTACACGTTATACGTTATACGTCACACGTTATACGTCACACGTTATACGTTACACGTTACACGTTATACGTTATACGTTATACGTTATACGTTATACGTTATACGTTATACGTTATACGTTATACGTTATATGTTATACGTTATACGTAATATGTAATACGTTATACGATTTACGTTATTCGTTATACGTTCTTCGTTATGCGTTGTACGTTATACGTTGTGCGTTATACGTTACACGTTATACGTTATACGTCACACGTTATACGTTATACGTTATACGTTATACGTTATATGTTATACGTTGTACGTAATATGTAATACGTTATACGTTTTACGTTATTCGTTATACGTTCTTCGTTACACGTTGTACGTTATACGATATTCGTTATACGTTACACGTTATACGTTATTCGTTATACGTTATACGTTATACGTTATACGTTATACGTTATACGTTATACGTTATACGTTATACGTTATACGTTACACGTCATACGTTATACGTCACACGTTATACGTTATACGTTACACGTTATACGTCATACGTTATACGTTATACGTTATACGTTATACGTTACACGTTATACGTTATACGTTATACGTTATATGTTATACGTTATACGTAATATGTAATACGTTATTCGTTTTACGTTATTCGTTATACGTTCTTCGTTACACGTTGTACGTTGTACGTTATGCGTTTTACGTTAAACGTTATACGTTATACGTTATAAGTTATACGTTATACGTTATACGTTATACGTTATACGTTATACGTTATACGTTATACGTTATACGTTATACGTTACACGTTATACGTTATACGTCACACGTTATACGTTACACGTTATACGTTGTACGTAATACGTTATACGTTATACGTTATACGTAATACGTTATACGTTATACGTTACACGTTATACGTTATACGTCACACGTTATACGTCACACGTTATACGTTATACGTTACACGTTATACGTTATACGTTATACGTTATACGTTATACGTTATACGTTATACGTTATACGTAATACGTTATACGTTATACGTTATACGTTATACGTTATACGTAATACGTTACACGTTATACGTCACAGCTTACACGATACACGTTAAACGTCATACGTAATACGTTACACGTTATACGTCACACGTTATACGTTATACGTTACACGTTATACGTTATACGTTATACGTTATACGTTATACGTTATACGTTATACGTTATACGTTATACGTTATACGTTATACGTTATTCGTTATACGTTATACGTTATAGGTTATACGTTATGCGTTATACGTTATGCGTTATACGTTATACGTTATACGTTATACGTTATACGTTATACGTTATACGTTATACGTTATACGTTATACGTTATACGTTATACGTTATACGTTATACGTTACACGTTATACGTTATACGTCACACGTTATACGTTACACGTTATACGTTGTACGTAATACGTTATACGTTATACGTTATACGTAATACGTTATACGTTATACGTTACACGTTATACGTTATACGTCACACGTTATACGTCACACGTTATACGTTATACGTTACACGTTATACGTTATACGTTATACGTTATACGTTATACGTTATACGTTATACGTTATACGTTATACGTTATACGTTATACGTTATACGTTATACGTTATACGTTATACGTTATACGTTATATGTTATACGTTATACGTAATATGTAATACGTTATACGTTACACGTTATACGTTATACGTCACACGTTATACGTTATACGTTATACGTTATACGTTATATGTTATACGTTATACGTAATATGTAATACGTTATACGTTTTACGTTATTCGTTTTACGTTCTTCGTTACACGTTATACGTTATACGTTATACGTTACACGTTATACGTTATACGTTACACGTTATACTTTATACGTTATACGTTATACGTTATACGTTATACGTCATAGCTAACACGATACACGTTATACGTCACACGTTATACGTTACACGTTATACGTCACACGTTATACGTTATACGTTACACGTTATACGTTATACCTTATACGTTATACGTTATACGTTATACGTTAAACGTTATACGTTATACGTTACACGTTATACGTTATACGTTACACGTTATACGTTATACGTTACACGGTATACGTTAAACGTTATACGTTTCACGTTATAAGTTATACGTTATACGTTATACGTTCTACGTTATACGTTACACGTTATACGTTATACGTTATGCGTTATACGTTATACGTTATACGTTATACGTTAAACGTTATACGTTTCACGTTATAAGTTATACGTTATACGTTATACGTTATACGTTACACGTTATACGTTATATGTCACACGTTATACGTTATAAGTTATACGTTATACGTTATACGTTATACGTTAATACGTTATACGTTATACGTTATACGTTATACGTTACACGTTATACGTTATACGTCACACGTTATACGTTATACGTCATACGTTGTACGTAATACGTTATACGTTATACGTAATACGTAATACGTTATACGTTATACGTTACACGTTATACGTTATACGTCACACGTTATACGTTATACGTTACACGTTATACGTTATACGTTATACGCTATACGTTATACGTTATACGTTATACGTTATACGTTATACGTTATACGTTATACGTTATACGTTATACGTTACACGTTATACGTTATACCTTATACGTTATACGTTATACGTTATACGTTATACGTTAAACGTTATACGTTATACGTTACACGTTATACGTTATACGTTACACGTTACACGTTATACGTTATACGTTATATGTTATACGTTATACGTAATACGTTATACGTTATACGTTATACGTCATAGCTTACACGATACACGTTATACGTCATACGTTATACGTTACACGTTATACGTCACACGTTATACGTTATACGTTACACGTTATACGTTATACCTTATACGTTATACGTTATACGTTATACGTTATACGTTAAACGTTATACGTTATACGTTACACGTTATACGTTATACGTTACACGTTACACGTTATACGTTATACGTTATACATTATACGTTATACGTTATACGTTACACGTTATACGTTATACGTTATACGTTATATGTTATACGTTATACGTAATATGTAATACGTTATTCGTTTTACGTTATTCGTTATACATTCTTCGTTACACGTTGTACGTTATACGTTATGCGTTATACGTTAAACGTTATACGTTATACGTTATAAGTTATACGTTATACGTTATACGTTATACGTTATACGTTATACGTTATACGTTATACGTTATACGTTACACGTTATACGTTATACGTCACACGTTATACGTTACACGTTATACGTTGTACGTAATACGTTATACGTTATACGTTATACGTTATACGTTATACGTTATACGTTATACGTTATACGTTATACGTTATACGTTATACGTTATACGTTATACGTTATACGTTATACGTTACACGTTATACGTTATACGTCACACGTTATACGTTACACGTTATACGTTGTACGTAATACGTTATACGTTATACGTTATACGTAATACGTTATACGTTATACGTTACACGTTATACGTTATACGTCACACGTTATACGTCACACGTTATACGTTATACGTTACACGTTATACGTTATACGTTATACGTTATACGTTATACGTTATACGTTATACGTTATACGTTATACGTTATACGTTATTCGTTATACGTTATACGTTATAGGTTATACGTTATGCGTTATACGTTATGCGTTATACGTTATACGTTATACGTTATACGTTATACGTTATACGTTATACGTTATACGTTATACGTTATACGTTATACGTTATACGTTATACGTTATACGTTACACGTTATACGTTATACGTCACACGTTATACGTTACACGTTATACGTTGTACGTAATACGTTATACGTTATACGTTATACGTAATACGTTACACGTTATACGTTACACGTTATACGTTATACGTCACACGTTATACGTCACACGTTATACGTTATACGTTACACGTTATACGTTATACGTTATACGTTATACGTTATACGTTATACGTTATACGTTATACGTTATACGTTATACGTTATACGTTATACGTTATACGTTATACGTTATACGTTATACGTTATATGTTATACGTTATACGTAATATGTAATACGTTATACGTTACACGTTATACGTTATACGTCACACGTTATACGTTATACGTTATACGTTATACGTTATATGTTATACGTTATACGTAATATGTAATACGTTATACGTTTTACGTTATTCGTTTTACGTTCTTCGTTACACGTTATACGTTATACGTTATACGTTACACGTTATACGTTATACGTTACACGTTATACTTTATACGTTATACGTTATACGTTATACGTTATACGTCATAGCTAACACGATACACGTTATACGTCACACGTTATACGTTACACGTTATACGTCACACGTTATACGTTATACGTTACACGTTATACGTTATACCTTATACGTTATACGTTATACGTTATACGTTAAACGTTATACGTTATACGTTACACGTTATACGTTATACGTTACACGTTATACGTTATACGTTACACGGTATACGTTAAACGTTATACGTTTCACGTTATAAGTTATACGTTATACGTTATACGTTCTACGTTATACGTTACACGTTATACGTTATACGTTATGCGTTATACGTTATACGTTATACGTTATACGTTAAACGTTATACGTTTCACGTTATAAGTTATACGTTATACGTTATACGTTATACGTTACACGTTATACGTTATATGTCACACGTTATACGTTATAAGTTATACGTTATACGTTATACGTTATACGTTAATACGTTATACGTTATACGTTATACGTTATACGTTACACGTTATACGTTATACGTCACACGTTATACGTTATACGTCATACGTTGTACGTAATACGTTATACGTTATACGTAATACGTAATACGTTATACGTTATACGTTACACGTTATACGTTATACGTCACACGTTATACGTTATACGTTACACGTTATACGTTATACGTTATACGCTATACGTTATACGTTATACGTTATACGTTATACGTTATACGTTATACGTTATACGTTATACGTTATACGTTACACGTTATACGTTATACCTTATACGTTATACGTTATACGTTATACGTTATACGTTAAACGTTATACGTTATACGTTACACGTTATACGTTATACGTTACACGTTACACGTTATACGTTATACGTTATATGTTATACGTTATACGTAATACGTTATACGTTATACGTTATACGTCATAGCTTACACGATACACGTTATACGCCATACGTTATACGTTACACGTTATACGTCACACGTTATACGTTATACGTTACACGTTATACGTTATACCTTATACGTTATACGTTATACGTTATACGTTATACGTTAAACGTTATACGTTATACGTTACACGTTATACGTTATACGTTACACGTTACACGTTATACGTTATACGTTATACATTATACGTTATACGTTATACGTTACACGTTATACGTTATACGTTATACGTTATATGTTATACGTTATACGTAATATGTAATACGTTATTCGTTTTACGTTATTCGTTATACGTTCTTCGTTACACGTTGTACGTTATACGTTATGCGTTATACGTTAAACGTTATACGTTATACGTTATAAGTTATACGTTATACGTTATACGTTATACGTTATACGTTATACGTTATACGTTATACGTTATACGTTACACGTTATACGTTATACGTCACACGTTATACGTTACACGTTATACGTTGTACGTAATACGTTATACGTTATACGTTATACGTAATACGTTATACGTTATACGTTACACGTTATACGTTATACGTCACACGTTATACGTCACACGTTATACGTTATA
Organism: Ptiloglossa arizonensis; assembly: GCF_051014685.1. Classification (NCBI taxonomy): domain Eukaryota; kingdom Metazoa; phylum Arthropoda; class Insecta; order Hymenoptera; family Colletidae; genus Ptiloglossa; species Ptiloglossa arizonensis. The sequence continues at coordinate 85,141 of NW_027479179.1, read as the reverse complement.
CGTTACACGTTATACGTTATACGTTATACGTTATACGTTATACGTTATACGTTATACGTTATACGTAATACGTTATACGTTATACGTTATACGTTATACGTTATACGTAATACGTTACACGTTATACGTCACAGCTTACACGATACACGTTAAACGTCATACGTTATACGTTACACGTTATACGTCACACGTTATACGTTATACGTTACACGTTATACGTTATACGTTATACGTTATACGTTATACGTTATACGTTACACGTTATACGTTATACGTTATTCGTTATACGTTATACGTTATACGTTATACGTTATACGTTATACGTTATACGTTATACGTTACACGTTATACGTTATACGTCACACGTTATACGTTATACGTTACACGTTATACGTTATACGTTATACGTTATACGTTATACGTTATACGTTATACGTTATACGTTATACGTTATACGTTATACGTTATTCGTTATACGTTCTTCGTTATGCGTTGTACGTTATACGTTGTGCGTTATACGTTACACGTTATACGTTATACGTCACACGTTATACGTTATACGTTATACGTTATACGTTATATGTTATACGTTGTACGTAATATGTAATACGTTATACGTTTTACGTTATTCGTTATACGTTCTTCGTTACACGTTGTACGTTATACGATATTCGTTATACGTTACACGTTATACGTTATTCGTTATACGTTATACGTTATACGTTATACGTTATACGTTATACGTTATACGTTATACGTTATACGTTATACGTTATACGTTACACGTTATACGTTATACGTCACACGTTATAGGTTATACGTTACACGTTATACGTTATACGTTATACGTTATACGTTATACGTTATACGTTATACGTTATACGTTATACGTTATACGTTATTCGTTATACGTTATACGTTATACGTTATACGTTATACGTTAGACGTTATACGTTATACGTTATATGTTATACGTTATACGTAATATGTAATACGTTATACGATTTACGTTATTCGTTATACGTTCTTCGTTATGCGTTGTACGTTACACGTTGTGCGTTATACGTTACACGTTATACGTTATACGTCACACGTTATACGTTATACGTTATACGTTATACGTTATATGTTATACGTTGTACGTAATATGTAATACGTTATACGTTTTACGTTATTCGTTATACGTTCTTCGTTACACGTTGTACGTTATACGATATTCGTTATACGTTACACGTTATACGTTATTCGTTATACGTTATACGTTATACGTTATACGTTATACGTTATACGTTATACGTTATACGTTATACGTTATACGTTATACGTTACACGTTATACGTTATACGTCACACGTTATACGTTATACGTTACACGTTATACGTTATACGTTATACGTTATACGTTATACGTTATACGTTACACGTTATACGTTATACGTTATACGTTATATGTTATACGTTATACGTAATATGTAATACGTTATTCGTTTTACGTTATTCGTTATACGTTCTTCGTTACACGTTGTACGTTATACGTTATGCGTTATACGTTAAACGTTATACGTTATACGTTATAAGTTATACGTTATACGTTATACGTTATACGTTATACGTTATACGTTATACGTTATACGTTATACGTTACACGTTATACGTTATACGTCACACGTTATACGTTACACGTTATACGTTGTACGTAATACGTTATACGTTATACGTTATACGTAATACGTTATACGTTATACGTTACACGTTATACGTTATACGTCACACGTTATACGTCACACGTTATACGTTATACGTTACACGTTATACGTTATACGTTATACGTTATACGTTATACGTTATACGTTATACGTTATACGTAATACGTTATACGTTATACGTTATACGTTATACGTTATACGTAATACGTTATACGTCATACGTTATACGTTATACGTTATACGTAATACGTTACACGTTATACGTCACAGCTTACACGATACACGTTAAACGTCATACGTAATACGTTACACGTTATACGTCACACGTTATACGTTATACGTTACACGTTATACGTTATACGTTATACGTTATACGTTATACGTTATACGTTATACGTTATACGTTATACGTTATACGTTATACGTTATACGTTATTCGTTATACGTTATACGTTATAGGTAATACGTTATGCGTTATACGTTATGCGTTATACGTTATACGTTACACGTTATACGTTATACGTTATACGTTACACGTTATACGTTATACGTCACACGTTATACGTTATACGTTAGACGTTATACGTTATACGTTATACGTTATACGTTATACGTTATACGTTATACGTTATACGTTATACGTTATACGTTATACGTTATACGTTATACGTTATACGTTATACGTTATACGTTATACGTTATACGTTATACGTTATACGTTATACGTTATACGTTATACGTTATACGTTATACGTTATACGTTATACGTTATACGTTACACGTTATACTTTATACGTCACACGTTATACGTTATACGTTACACGTTATACGTTATACGTTATACGTTATACGTTATCCGTTATACGTTATACGTTATACGTTATACGTTATACGTTATACGTTATACGTTATACGTTATACGTTATACGTTATACGTTATACGTTATACGGTATACGTTATATGTTATACGTTATACGTAATACGTAATACGTTATACGATTTACGTTATTCGTTATACGTTCTTCGTTATGCGTTGTACGTTATACGTTGTGCGTTATACGTTACACGTTATACGTTATACGTCACACGTTATACGTTATACGTTATACGTTATACGTTATATGTTATACGTTATACGTAATATGTAATACGTTATACGTTTTACGTTATTCGTTTTACGTTCTTCGTTACACGTTATACGTTATACGTTATACGTTACACGTTATACGTTATACGTTACACGTTATACTTTATACGTTATACGTTATACGTTATACGTTATACGTCATAGCTTACACGATACACGTTATACGTCACACGTTATACGTTACACGTTATACGTCACACGTTATACGTTATACGTTACACGTTATACGTTATACCTTATACGTTATACGTTATACGTTATACGTTAAACGTTATACGTTATACGTTACACGTTATACGTTATACGTTACACGTTATACGTTATACGTTACACGGTATACGTTAAACGTTATACGTTTCACGTTATAAGTTATACGTTATACGTTATACGTTCTACGTTATACGTTACACGTTATACGTTATACGTTATGCGTTATACGTTATACGTTATACGTTATACGTTAAACGTTATACGTTTCACGTTATAAGTTATACGTTATACGTTATACGTTATACGTTACACGTTATACGTTATACGTCACACGTTATACGTTATAAGTTATACGTTATACGTTATACGTTATACGTTATACGTTATACGTTATACGTTATACGTTATACGTTACACGTTATACGTTATACGTCACACGTTATACGTTATACGTCATACGTTGTACGTAATACGTTATACGTTATTCGTAATACGTAATACGTTATACGTTATACGTTACACGTTATACGTTATACGTCACACGTTATACGATATACGTTACACGTTATACGTTATACGTTATACGCTATACGTTATACGTTATACGTTATACGTTATACGTTATACGTTATACGTTATACGTTATACGTTATACGTTACACGTTATACGTTATACCTTATACGTTATACGTTATACGTTATACGTTATACGTTAAACGTTATACGTTATACGTTACACGTTTATACGTTATACGTTACACGTTACACGTTATACGTTATACGTTATATGTTATACGTTATACGTAATACGTTATACGTTATACGTTATACGTCATAGCTTACACGATACACGTTACACGTCATACGTTATACGTTACACGTTATACGTCACACGTTATACGTTATACGTTACACGTTATACGTTACACCTTATACGTTATACGTTATACGTTATACGTTATACGTTAAACGTTATACGTTATACGTTACACGTTATACGTTATACGTTCCACGTTACACGTTATACGTTATACGATATACATTATACGTTATACGTTATACGTTACACGTTATACGTAATACGTTATACGTTATACGTTATACGTTATACGTTATACGTAATACGTTACACGTTATACGTTGTACGTAATACGTTATACGTTATACGTTATACGTAATACGTTATACGTTATACGTTACACGTTATACGTTATACGTCACACGTTATACGTCACACGTTATACGTTATACGTTACACGTTATACGTTATACGTTATACGTTATACGTTATACGTTATACGTTATACGTTATACGTAATACGTTATACGTTATACGTTATACGTTATACGTTATACGTAATACGTTACACGTTATACGTCACAGCTTACACGATACACGTTAAACGTCATACGTTATACGTTACACGTTATACGTCACACGTTATACGTTATACGTTACACGTTATACGTTATACGTTATACGTTATACGTTATACGTTATACGTTATACGTTATACGTTATACGTTATTCGTTATACGTTATACGTTATAGGTTATACGTTATACGTTATACGTTATGCGTTATACGTTATACGTTATACGTTATACGTTATACGTTATACGTTATACGTTACACGTTATACGTTATACGTCACACGTTATACGTTATACGTTAGACGTTATACGTTATACGTTATACGTTATACGTTATACGTTATACGTTATACGTTATACGTTATACGTTATACGTTATACGTTATACGATATACGTTACACGTTATACGTTATACGTTATACGTTATACGTTATACGTTATACGTTATACGTTATACGTTATACGTTATACGTTATACGTTATACGTTATACGTTACACGTTATACGTTATACGTCACACGTTATTCGTTATACGTTACACGTTATACGTTATACGTTACACGTTATACGTTATACGTTATACGTCACACGTTATACGTTATACGTTATACGTTGTACGTAACACGTTATACGTTGTACGTTATACGTAATACGTTATACGTTATACGTTACACGTTATACGTTATACGTCACACGTTATACGTCACACGTTATACGTCACACGTTATACGTTATACGTTACACGTTATACGTTTCACGTCACACGTTATACGTTATACGTTATACGTTGTACGTAACACGTTATACGTTATACGTTATACGTAATACGTTATACGTTATACGTTACACGTTACACGTTATACGTTATACGTTATACGTTGTACGTAACACGTTATACGTTATACGTTATACGTAATACGTTATACGTTATACGTTACACGTTACACGTTATACGTTATACGTTATACGTCACACGTTATACGTTATACGTTATACGTTACACGTTATACGTTATACGTTATACGTTATACGTTATACGTCATAGCTTACACGATACACGTTATACGTCATACGATATACGTTACACGTTATACGTCACACGTTATACGTTATACGGTATACGTTATACGTTATACGTTAAACGTTATACGTTTCACGTTATAAGTTATACGTTATACGTTATACGTTATACGTTATACGTTACACGTTATACGTTATACGTTATACGTTATACGTTATACGTTATACGTTATACGTTATACGTTATACGTTATACGTTATACGTTATACGTTACACGTTATACGTTATACGTCACACGTTATTCGTTATACGTTACACGTTATACGTTATACGTTACACGTTATACGTTATACGTTATACGTCACACGTTATACGTTATACGTTATACGTTGTACGTAACACGTTATACGTTGTACGTTATACGTAATACGTTATTCGTTATACGTTACACGTTATACGTTATACGTTACACGTTATACGTTATACGTTATACGTCACACGTTATACGTTATACGTTATACGTTGTACGTAACACGTTATACGTTGTACGTTATACGTAATACGTTATACGTTATACGTTACACGTTATACGTTATACGTCACACGTTATACGTCACACGTTATACGTCACACGTTATACGTTATACGTTACACGTTATACGTTTCACGTCACACGTTATACGTTATACGTTATACGTTGTACGTAACACGTTATACGTTATACGTTATACGTAATACGTTATACGTTATACGTTACACGTTACACGTTATACGTTATACGTTATACGTTGTACGTAACACGTTATACGTTATACGTTATACGTAATACGTTATACGTTATACGTTACACGTTACACGTTATACGTTATACGTTATACGTCACACGTTATACGTTATACGTTATACGTTACACGTTATACGTTATACGTTATACGTTATACGTTATACGTCATAGCTTACACGATACACGTTATACGTCATACGATATACGTTACACGTTATACGTCACACGTTATACGTTATACGGTATACGTTATACGTTATACGTTAAACGTTATACGTTTCACGTTATAAGTTATACGTTATACGTTATACGTTATACGTTATACGTTACACGTTATACGTTATACGTTATACGTTATACGTTATACGTTATACGTTATACGTTATACGTTATACGTTATACGTTATACGTTATACGTTATATGTTATACGTTATACGTTATATGTTATACGTTATACGTAATATGTAATACGTTATACGATTTACGTTATTCGTTATACGTTCTTCGTTATGCGTTGTACGTTATACGTTGTGCGTTATACGTTATACGATATACGTGATACGTTATACGTTATACGTTATACGTTATACGTTATACGATATACGTCACACGTTATACGTTATACGTCATACGTTGTACGTAATACGTTATACGTTATACGTTATACGTAATACGTTATACGTTATACGTTACACGTTATACGTTATACGTCACACGTTATACGTCACACGTTATACGTTATACGTTACACGTTATACGTTATACGTTATACGTTATACGTTATACGTTATACGTTATACGTTATACGTTATACGTTATACGTTATACGTTATACGTTATACGTTATACGTTATACGTTATACGTTATACGTTATACGTTATACGTTATACGTTATACGTTATACGTTACACGTTATACGTTATACGTTACACGTTATACGTTATACGTTATACGTTATACGTTATACGTTATACGTTACACGTTATACGTTATACGTTACACGTTATACGTTATACGTTATACGTTATACGTTATACGTCATAGCTTACACGATACACGTTATACGTCATACGTTATACGTTACACGTTATACGTCACACGTTATACGTTATATAGTACGTTATACGTTATACGTTATACGTTATACGTTATACGTTATACGTTATACGTTATACGTTATACGTTATACGTTATGCGTTATACGTTATACGTTATACGTTATACGTTATACGTTATACGTTGTACGTAACACGTTATACGTTATACGTTATACGTAATACGTTATACGTTATACGTTACACGTTACACGTTATACGTTATACGTTATACGTCACACGTTATACGTTATACGTTATACGTTACACGTTATACGTTATACGTTATACGTTATACGTTATACGTCATAGCTTACACGATACACGTTATACGTCATACGATATACGTTACACGTTATACGTCACACGTTATACGTTATACGGTATACGTTATACGTTATACGTTAAACGTTATACGTTTCACGTTATAAGTTATACGTTATACGTTATACGTTATACGTTATACGTTACACGTTATACGTTATACGTTATACGTTATACGTTATACGTTATACGTTATACGTTATACGTTATACGTTATACGTTATACGTTATACGTTATATGTTATACGTTATACGTTATATGTTATACGTTATACGTAATATGTAATACGTTATACGATTTACGTTATTCGTTATACGTTCTTCGTTATGCGTTGTACGTTATACGTTGTGCGTTATACGTTATACGATATACGTGATACGTTATACGTTATACGTTATACGTTATACGTTATACGATATACGTCACACGTTATACGTTATACGTCATACGTTGTACGTAATACGTTATACGTTATACGTTATACGTAATACGTTATACGTTATACGTTACACGTTATACGTTATACGTCACACGTTATACGTCACACGTTATACGTTATACGTTACACGTTATACGTTATACGTTATACGTTATACGTTATACGTTATACGTTATACGTTATACGTTATACGTTATACGTTATACGTTATACGTTATACGTTATACGTTATACGTTATACGTTATACGTTATACGTTATACGTTATACGTTATACGTTATACGTTACACGTTATACGTTATACGTTACACGTTATACGTTATACGTTATACGTTATACGTTATACGTTATACGTTACACGTTATACGTTATACGTTACACGTTATACGTTATACGTTATACGTTATACGTTATACGTCATAGCTTACACGATACACGTTATACGTCATACGTTATACGTTACACGTTATACGTCACACGTTATACGTTATATAGTACGTTATACGTTATACGTTATACGTTATACGTTATACGTTATACGTTATACGTTATACGTTATACGTTATACGTTATGCGTTATACGTTATACGTTATACGTTATACGTTATACGTTATACGTTATACGTTATACGTTATATGTTATACGTTATACGTAATATGTAATACGTTATACGATTTACGTTATTCGTTATACGTTCTTCGTTATGCGTTGTACGTTATACGTTGTGCGTTATACGTTACACGTTATACGTTATACGTCACACGTTATACGTTATACGTTATACGTTATACGTTATATGTTATACGTTGTACGTAATATGTAATACGTTATACGTTTTACGTTATTCGTTATACGTTCTTCGTTACACGTTGTACGTTATACGATATTCGTTATACGTTACACGTTATACGTTATTCGTTATACGTTATACGTTATACGTTATACGTTATACGTTATACGTTATACGTTATACGTTATACGTTACACGTTATACGTTATACGTCACACGTTATACGGTATACGTTACACGTTATACGTTATACGTTATACGTTATACGTTATACGTTATACGTTACACGTTATACGTTATACGTTATACGTTATATGTTATACGTTATACGTAATATGTAATACGTTATTCGTTTTACGTTATTCGTTATACGTTCTTCGTTACACGTTGTACGTTATACGTTATGCGTTATACGTTAAACGTTATACGTTATACGTTATAAGTTATACGTTATACGTTATACGTTATACGTTATACGTTATACGTTATACGTTATACGTTATACGTTATACGTTATACGTTATACGTAATACGTTATACGTTATACGTTATACGTTATACGTTATACGTAATACGTTACACGTTATACGTTACAGCTTACACGATACACGTTAAACGTCATACGTAATACGTTACACGTTATACGTCACACGTTATACGTTATACGTTCTTCGTTACACGTTATACGTTATACGTTATACGTTACACGTTATACGTTATACGTTATACCTTATATGTTATACGTTATACGTTATACGTCATAGCTTACACGATACACGTTATACGTCACACGTTATACGTTACACGTTATACGTCACACGTTGTACGTTATACGTTACACGTTATACGTTATACCTTATATGTTATACGTTATACGTTATACGTTAAACGTTATACGTTATACGTTACACGTTATACGTTATACGTTACACGTTACACGTTATACGTTATACGTTACACGTTATACGTTAAACGTTATACGTTTCACGTTATAAGTTATACGTTATACGTTATACGTTCTACGTTATACGTTACACGTTATACGTTATACGTTATGCGTTATACGTTATACGTTATACGTTATACGCTAAACGTTATACGTTTCACGTTATAAGTTATACGTTATACGTTATACGTTATACGTTACACGTTATACGTTATACGTCACACGTTATACGTTATAAGATATACGTTATACGTTATACGTTATACGTTATACGTTATACGTTATACGTTATACGTTATACGTTATACGTTACACGTTATACGTTATACGTCACACGTTATACGTTATACGTCATACGTTGTACGTAATACGTTATACGTTATACGTAATACGTAATACGTTATACGTTATACGTTACACGTTATACGTTATACGTCACACGTTATACGTTATACGTTACACGTTATACGTTATACGTTATACGCTATACGTTATACGTTATACGTTATACGTTATACGTTATACGTTATACGTTATACGTTATACGTTATACGTTACACGTTATACGTTATACCTTATACGTTATACGTTATACGTTATACGTTATACGTTAAACGTTATACGTTATACGTTACACGTTATACGTTATACGTTACACGTTACACGTTATACGTTATACGTTATATGTTATACGTTATACGTAATACGTTATACGTTATACGTTATACGTCATAGCTTACACGTTATACGTCACACGTTATACGTTATACGTTACACGTTATACGTTATACCTTATACGTTATACGTTATACGTTATACGTTATACGTTAAACGTTATACGTTATACGTTACACGTTATACGTTATACGTTACACGTTACACGTTATACGTTATACGTTATACATTATACGTTATACGTTATACGTTACACGTTATACGTTATACGTTATACGTTATATGTTATACGTTATACGTAATATGTAATACGTTATTCGTTTTACGTTATTCGTTATACGTTCTTCGTTACACGTTGTACGTTATACGTTATGCGTTATACGTTAAACGTTATACGTTATACGTTATAAGTTATACGTTATACGTTATACGTTATACGTTATACGTTATACGTTATACGTTATACGTTACACGTTATACGTTATACGTCACACGTTATACGTTACACGTTATACGTTATACGTTATACGTTATCCGTTATACGTTATACGTTATAAGTTATACGTTATACGTTATACGTTATACGTTATACGTTATACGTTATACGTTATACGTTATACGTTATACGTTATACGTAATACGTTATACGTTATACGTTATACGTTATACGTTATACGTAATACGTTACACGTTATACGTCACAGCTTACACGATACACGTTAAACGTCATACGTTATACGTTACACGTTATACGTCACACGTTATACGTTATACGTTACACGTTATACGTTATACGTTATACGTTATACGTTATACGTTATACGTTATACGTTATTCGTTATACGTTATACGTTATAGGTTATACGTTATACGTTATACGTTATGCGTTATACGTTATACGTTATACGTTATACGTTATACGTTATACGTTATACGTTACACGTTATACGTTATACGTCACACGTTATACGTTATACGTTAGACGTTATACGTTATACGTTATACGTTATACGTTATACGTTATACGTTATACGTTATACGTTATACGTTATACGTTATACGTTATACGATATACGTTATACGTTATACGTTATACGTTATACGTTATACGTTATACGTTATACGTTATACGTTATACGTTATACGTTATACGTTATACGTTATACGTTATACGTTATACGTTACACGTTATACGTTATACGTCACACGTTATTCGTTATACGTTACACGTTATACGTTATACGTTACACGTTATACGTTATACGTTATACGTCACACGTTATACGTTATACGTTATACGTTGTACGTAACACGTTATACGTTGTACGTTATACGTAATACGTTATACGTTATACGTTACACGTTATACGTTATACGTCACACGTTATACGTCACACGTTATACGTCACACGTTATACGTTATACGTTACACGTTTTACGTTTCACGTCACACGTTATACGTTATACGTTATACGTTGTACGTAACACGTTATACGTTATACGTTATACGTAATACGTTATACGTTATACGTTACACGTTACACGTTATACGTTATACGTTATACGTTGTACGTAACACGTTATACGTTATACGTTATACGTAATACGTTATACGTTATACGTTACACGTTACACGTTATACGTTATACGTTATACGTCACACGTTATACGTTATACGTTATACGTTACACGTTATACGTTATACGTTATACGTTATACGTTATACGTCATAGCTTACACGATACACGTTATACGTCATACGTTATACGTTACACGTTATACGTCACACGTTATACGTTATACGTTACACGTTATACGTTATACCTTATACGTTATACGTTATACGTTATACGTTATACGTTAAACGTTATACGTTATACGTTACACGTTATACGTTATACGTTACACGTTATACGTTATACGTTATACGTTATACGTTATACGTTATACGTTATACGTTATACGTTATACGTTATACGTTATACGTTACACGTTATACGTTACACGTTATACGTTACACGTTATACGTTACACGTTATACGTTACACGTTATACGTTACACGTTATACGTTACACGTTATACGTTACACGTTATACGTTACACGTTATACGTTACACGTTATACGTTACACGTTATACGTTACACGTTATACGTTATATGTTATACGTTATACGTAATATGTAATACGTTATACCATTTACGTTATTCGTTATACGTTCTTCGTTATGCGTTGTACGTTATACGTTGTGCGTTATACGTTATACGTTATACGTGATACGTTACACGTTATACGTTACACGTTATACGTTACACGTTATACGTTACACGTTATACGTTACACGTTATACGTTACACGTTATACGTTATACGTTATACGTTATACGTTATACGTTATTCGTTATACGTTATACGTTATACGTTATACGTTATACGGAATACGTTATACGTTATACGTTATACGTCATAGCTTACACGATACACGTTATTCGTCATACGTTATACGTTACACGTTATACGTCACACGTTATACGTTATACGTTACACGTTATACGTTATACCTTATACGTTATACGTTATACGTTATACGTTATACGTTAAACGTTATACGTTATACGTTACACGTTATACGTTATACGTTACACGTTATACGTTATACGTTACACGTTATACGTTATACGTTATACGTTACACGTTATACGTTATACGTTATACGTTATACGTTATACGTTATACGTTATACGTCATAGCTTACACGATACACGTTATACGTCATACGTTATACGTTACACGTTATACGTCACACGTTATACGTTATACGTTACACGTTATACGTTATACCTTATACGTTATACGTTATACGTTATACGTTATACGTTATACGTTATACGTTATACGTTATACGTTATACGTCACACGTTATACGTTATACGTTACACGTTATACGTTATACCTTATACGTTATACGTTATACGTTATACGTTATACGTTAAACGTCATACGTTATACGTAACACGTTATACGTCACACGTTATACGTTATACGTTACACGTTATACGTTATACCTTATACGTTATACGTTATACGTTATACGTTATACGTTAAACGTTATACGTTATACGTTACACGTTATACGTTATACGTTACACGTTATACGTTATACGTTATACGTTATACGTTATACGTTATACGTTATACGTTATACGTTATACGTTACACGTTATACGTTACACGTTATACGTTACACGTTATACGTTACACGTTATACGTTACACGTTATACGTTACACGTTATACGTTACACGTTATACGTTACACGTTATACGTTACACGTTATACGTTACACGTTATACGTTACACGTTATACGTTACACGTTATACGTTACACGTTATACGTTACACGTTATACGTTATATGTTATACGTTATACGTAATATGTAATACGTTATACCATTTACGTTATTCGTTATACGTTCTTCGTTATGCGTTGTACGTTATACGTTGTGCGTTATACGTTATACGTTATACGTGATACGTTACACGTTATACGTTACACGTTATACGTTACACGTTATACGTTACACGTTATACGTTACACGTTATACGTTACACGTTATACGTTATACGTTATACGTTATACGTTATACGTTATTCGTTATACGTTATACGTTATACGTTATACGTTATACGTTATACGGAATACGTTATACGTTATACGTTATACGTCATACGTTATATGTTATACGTTACACGTTATACGTTATATGTTATACGTTATACGTTATACGTTATACGTTAAACGTTATACGTTATACGTTATAAGTTATACGTTACACGTTATACGTTACACGTTATACGTTACACGTTATACGTTATACGTCACACGTTATACGTTATACGTTAGACGTTATACGTTATACGTTATACGTTATACGTTAAACGTTATACGTTATACGTTACACGTTATACGTTATACGTTACACGTTACACGTTATACGTTATACGTTATACATTATACGTTATACGTTATACGTTATACGTTATACGTTATACGTTATACGTTATACGTTATACGTTATACGTTATACGTTATACGTTATACGTTATACGTTATACGCTACACGTTATACGTTATACGTCACACGTTATACGTTATACGTTACACGTTATACGTTATACGTTATACGTTATACGTTATACGTTATACGTTATACGTTATACGTTATACGTTATACGTTACACGTTATACGTTACACGTTATACGTTATACGTCACACGTTATACGTTATACGTTAGACGTTATACGTTATACGTTATACGTTATACGTTATATGTTATACGTTATACGTAATATGTAATACGTTATTCGTTTTACGTTATTCGTTATACGTTCTTCGTTACACGTTGTACGTTATACGTTATGCGTTATACGTTAAACGTTATACGTTATACGTTATAAGTTATACGTTATACGTTATACGTTATACGTTATACGTTATACGTTATACGTTATACGTTACACGTTATACGTTATACGTCACACGTTATACGTTACACGTTATACGTTGTACGTAATACGTTATACGTTATACGTTATACGTAATACGTTATACGTTATACGTTACACGTTATACGTTATACGTCACACGTTATACGTCACACGTTATACGTTATACGTTACACGTTATACGTTATACGTTATACGTTATACGTTATACGTTATACGTTATACGTTATACGTTATACGTAATACGTTATACGTTATACGTTATACGTTATACGTTATACGTAATACGTTACACGTTATACGTCACAGCTTACACGATACACGTTAAACGTCATACGTTATACGTTACACGTTATACGTCACACGTTATACGTTATACGTTACACGTTATACGTTATACGTTATACGTTATACGTTATACGTTATACGTTATACGTTATACGTTATACGTTATACGTTATACGTTATACGTTATACGTTATACGTTATACGTTATACGTTATACGTTATACGTTATACGTTATACGTTATACGTTATACGCTACACGTTATACGTTATACGTCACACGTTATACGTTATACGTTACACGTTATACGTTATACGTTATACGTTATACGTTATCCGTTATACGTTATACGTTATAAGTTATACGTTATACGTTATACGTTATACGTTATACGTTATACGTTATACGTTATACGTTATACGTTATACGTTTTACGTAATACGTTATACGTTATACGTTATACGTTATACGTTATACGTTATACGTAATACGTTACACGTTATACGTCACAGCTTACACGATACACGTTAAACGTCATACGTTATACGTTACACGTTATACGTCACACGTTATACGTTATACGTTACACGTTATACGTTATACGTTATACGTTATACGTTATACGTTATACGTTATACGTTATACGTTATTCGTTATACGTTATACGTTATAGGTTATACGTTATACGTTATACGTTATGCGTTATACGTTATACGTTATACGTTATACGTTATACGTTATACGTTATACGTTACACGTTATACGTTATACGTCACACGTTATACGTTATACGTTAGACGTTATACGTTATACGTTATACGTTATACGTTATACGTTATACGTTATACGTTATACGTTATACGTTATACGTTATACGTTATACGATATACGTTATACGTTATACGTTATACGTTATACGTTATACGTTATACGTTATACGTTATACGTTATACGTTATACGTTATACGTTATACGTTATACGTTACACGTTATACGTTATACGTCACACGTTATTCGTTATACGTTACACGTTATACGTTATACGTTACACGTTATACGTTATACGTTATACGTCACACGTTATACGTTATACGTTATACGTTGTACGTAACACGTTATACGTTGTACGTTATACGTAATACGTTATACGTTATACGTTACACGTTATACGTTATACGTCACACGTTATACGTCACACGTTATACGTCACACGTTATACGTCACACGTTATACGTTATACGTTACACGTTATACGTTTCACGTCACACGCTATACGTTTCACGTCACACGTTATACGTTATACGTTATACGTTGTACGTAACACGTTATACGTTATACGTTATACGTAATACGTTATACGTTATACGTTACACGTTACACGTTATACGTTATACGTTATACGTTGTACGTAACACGTTATACGTTATACGTTATACGTAATACGTTATACGTTATACGTTACACGTTACACGTTATACGTTATACGTTATACGTCACACGTTATACGTTATACGTTATACGTTACACGTTATACGTTATACGTTATACGTTATACGTTATACGTCATAGCTTACACGATACACGTTATACGTCATACGATATACGTTACACGTTATACGTCACACGTTATACGTTATACGGTATACGTTATACGTTATACGTTAAACGTTATACGTTTCACGTTATAAGTTATACGTTATACGTTATACGTTATACGTTATACGTTACACGTTATACGTTATACGTTATACGTTATACGTTATACGTTATACGTTATACGTTATACGTTATACGTTATACGTTATACGTTATACGTTATATGTTATACGTTATACGTTATATGTTATACGTTATACGTAATATGTAATACGTTATACGATTTACGTTATTCGTTGTACGTTCTTCGTTATGCGTTGTACGTTATACGTTGTGCGTTATACGTTATACGATATACGTGATACGTTATACGTTATACGTTATACGTTATATATTATACGATATACGTCACACGTTATACGTTATACGTCATACGTTGTACGTAATACGTTATACGTTATACGTTATACGTAATACGTTATACGTTATACGTTACACGTTATACGTTATACGTCACACGTTATACGTCACACGTTATACGTTATACGTTACACGTTATACGTTATACGTTATACGTTATACGTTATACGTTATACGTTATACGTTATACGTTATACGTTATACGTTATACGTTATACGTTATACGTTATACGTTATACGTTATACGTTATACGTTATACGTTATACGTTACACGTTATACGTTATACGTTACACGTTATACGTTATACGTTAAACGTTATACGTTATACGTTACACGTTATACGTTATACGTTACACGTTATACGTTATACGTTATACGTTATACGTTATACGTCATAGCTTACACGATACACGTTATACGTCATACGTTATACGTTACACGTTATACGTCACACGTTATACGTTATATAGTACGTTATACGTTATACGTTATACGTTATACGTTATACGTTATACGTTATACGTTATACGTTATACGTTATACGTTATACTTTATACGTTATACGTTATACGTTTTACGTTATACGTTATACGTTATACGTTATACGTTATACGTTATACGTTACACGTTACACGTTATACGTCACACGTTATACGTTATACGTTATACGTTATACGTTATACGTT
The DNA here is from genome assembly GCF_051014685.1 of Ptiloglossa arizonensis. NCBI lineage: Eukaryota > Metazoa > Arthropoda > Insecta > Hymenoptera > Colletidae > Ptiloglossa > Ptiloglossa arizonensis. Next base: position 67,131 of record NW_027479179.1, on the reverse strand, counting down.
ATACGTTATACGTTATACGTTATACGTTATACGTTATGCGTTATACGTTATACGTTATACGTTATACGTTATACGTTATACGTTATACGTTATATGTTATACGTTATACGTAATATGTAATACGTTATACGATTTACGTTATTCGTTATACGTTCTTCGTTATGCGTTGTACGTTATACGTTGTGCGTTATACGTTACACGTTATACGTTATACGTCACACGTTATACGTTATACGTTATACGTTATACGTTATACGTTATATGTTATACGTTGTACGTAATATGTAATACGTTATACGTTTTACGTTATTCGTTATACGTTCTTCGTTACACGTTGTACGTTATACGATATTCGTTATACGTTACACGTTATACGTTATTCGTTATACGTTATACGTTATACGTTATACGTTATACGTTATACGTTATACGTTATACGTTATACGTTACACGTTATACGTTATACGTCACACGTTATACGTTATACGTTACACGTTATACGTTATACGTTATACGTTATACGTTATACGTTATACGTTACACGTTATACGTTATACGTTATACGTTATATGTTATACGTTATACGTAATATGTAATACGTTATTCGTTTTACGTTATACGTTATACGTTATACGTTATACGTTACACGTTATACGTTATACGTCACACGTTATACGTTATACGTTAGACGTTATACGTTATACGTTATACGTTATACGTTACACGTTATACGTTATACGTTATACGTTATACGTTATACGTTATACGTTAAACGTTATACGTTATACGTTATAAGTCATACGTTATACGTTATACGTTATATGTTATACGTTATACGTAATATGTAATACGTTATACCATTTACGTTATTCGTTATACGTTCTTCGTTATGCGTTGTACGTTATACGTTGTGCGTTATACGTTATACGTTATACGTGATACGTTACACGTTATACGTTACACGTTATACGTTACACGTTATACGTTACACGTTATACGTTACACGTTATACGTTACACGTTATACGTTATACGTTATACGTTATACGTTATACGTTATACGTTATTCGTTATACGTTATACGTTATACGTTATACGTTATACGGAATACGTTATACGTTATACGTTATACGTTATACGTTATACGTGATACGTTATACGTTATACGTTATACGTTATACGTTATACGTTATACGATATACGTTATACGTTATACGTTATACGCTATACGTTACACGTTATACGTTATACGTTATACGTTATACGTTATACGTTAAACGTTATACGTTATACGTTATAAGTCATACGTTATACGTTATACGTTATACGTTACACGATATACGTTATACGTTATACGTTATACGTTATACGTTATACGTTATACGTTATACGTTATACGTTATACGTTATACGTTATACGTTATACGTTATATGTTATACGTTATACGTAATATGTAATACGTTATACGATTTACGTTATTCGTTATACGTTCTTCGTTATGCGTTGTACGTTATACGTTGTGCGTTATACGTTATACGTTATACGTTATACGTGATACGTTATACGTTATACGTTATACGTTATACGTTATACGTTATACGATATACGTTATACGTTATACGTTATACGCTATACGTTATACGTTATACGTTATACGTTATACGTTATACGTTACACGTTATACGTTATACGTCACACGTTATACGTTATACGTTACACGTTATACGTTATACGTCACACGTTATACGTTATACGTTAGACGTTATACGTTATACGTTATACGTTATACGTTATACGTTATACGTTATACGTTATACGTTATACGTTATACGTTATACGTTATACGTTATACGTTATACGTTATACGTTATACGTTACACGTTATACGTTATACGTCACACGTTATACGTTATACGTTAGACGTTATACGTTATACGTTATACGTTATACGTTATACGTTATACGTTATACGTTATACGTTATACGTTATACGTTATACGTTATAAGTCATACGTTATACGTTATACGTTATACGTTATACGATATACGTTATACGTTATACGTTATACGTTATACGTCATAGCTTACACGATACACGTTATACGTCATACGTTATACGTTACACGTTATACGTCACACGTTATACGTTATACGTTACACGTTATACGTTATACCTTATACGTTATACGTTATACGTTATACGTTATACGTTATACGTTATACGTTATACGTTATACGTTATACGTCACACGTTATACGTTATACGTTACACGTTATACGTTATACCTTATACGTTATACGTTATACGTTATACGTTATACGTTAAACGTCATACGTTATACGTAACACGTTATACGTCACACGTTATACGTTATACGTTACACGTTATACGTTATACCTTATACGTTATACGTTATACGTTATACGTTATACGTTAAACGTTATACGTTATACGTTACACGTTATACGTTATACGTTACACGTTATACGTTATACGTTATACGTTATACGTTATACGTTATACGTTATACGTTATACGTTATACGTTACACGTTATACGTTACACGTTATACGTTACACGTTATACGTTACACGTTATACGTTACACGTTATACGTTACACGTTATACGTTACACGTTATACGTTACACGTTATACGTTACACGTTATACGTTACACGTTATACGTTACACGTTATACGTTACACGTTATACGTTACACGTTATACGTTACACGTTATACGTTACACGTTATACGTTATATGTTATACGTTATACGTAATATGTAATACGTTATACCATTTACGTTATTCGTTATACGTTCTTCGTTATGCGTTGTACGTTATACGTTGTGCGTTATACGTTATACGTTATACGTGATACGTTACACGTTATACGTTACACGTTATACGTTACACGTTATACGTTACACGTTATACGTTACACGTTATACGTTACACGTTATACGTTATACGTTATACGTTATACGTTATACGTTATTCGTTATACGTTATACGTTATACGTTATACGTTATACGTTATACGGAATACGTTATACGTTATACGTTATACGTCATACGTTATATGTTATACGTTACACGTTATACGTTATATGTTATACGTTATACGTTATACGTAATACGTTAAACGTTATACGTTATACGTTATAAGTTATACGTTACACGTTATACGTTACACGTTATACGTTACACGTTATACGTTATACGTCACACGTTATACGTTATACGTTAGACGTTATACGTTATACGTTATACGTTATACGTTAAACGTTATACGTTATACGTTACACGTTATACGTTATACGTTACACGTTACACGTTATACGTTATACGTTATACATTATACGTTATACGTTATACGTTATACGTTATACGTTATACGTTATACGTTATAGGTTATACGTTATACGTTATACGTTATACGTTATACGTTATACGTTATACGTTATACGCTACACGTTATACGTTATACGTCACACGTTATACGTTATACGTTACACGTTATACGTTATACGTTATACGTTATACGTTATACGTTATACGTTATACGTTATACGTTATACGTTATACGTTACACGTTATACGTTACACGTTATACGTTATACGTCACACGTTATACGTTATACGTTAGACGTTATACGTTATACGTTATACGTTATACGTTATATGTTATACGTTATACGTAATATGTAATACGTTATTCGTTTTACGTTATTCGTTATACGTTCTTCGTTACACGTTGTACGTTATACGTTATGCGTTATACGTTAAACGTTATACGTTATACGTTATAAGTTATACGTTATACGTTATACGTTATACGTTATACGTTATACGTTATACGTTATACGTTACACGTTATACGTTATACGTCACACGTTATACGTTACACGTTATACGTTGTACGTAATACGTTATACGTTATACGTTATACGTAATACGTTATACGTTATACGTTACACGTTATACGTTATACGTCACACGTTATACGTCACACGTTATACGTTATACGTTACACGTTATACGTTATACGTTATACGTTATACGTTATACGTTATACGTTATACGTTATACGTAATACGTTATACGTTATACGTTATACGTTATACGTTATACGTAATACGTTACACGTTATACGTCACAGCTTACACGATACACGTTAAACGTCATACGTTATACGTTACACGTTATACGTCACACGTTATACGTTATACGTTACACGTTATACGTTATACGTTATACGTTATACGTTATACGTTATACGTTATACGTTATACGTTATACGTTATACGTTATACGTTATACGTTATACGTTATACGTTATACGTTATACGTTATACGTTATACGTTATACGTTATACGTTATACGTTATACGTTATACGTTATACGCTACACGTTATACGTTATACGTCACACGTTATACGTTATACGTTACACGTTATACGTTATACGTTATACGTTATACGTTATCCGTTATACGTTATACGTTATAAGTTATACGTTATACGTTATACGTTATACGTTATACGTTATACGTTATACGTTATACGTTATACGTTATACGTTATACGTAATACGTTATACGTTATACGTTATACGTTATACGTTATACGTAATACGTTACACGTTATACGTCACAGCTTACACGATACACGTTAAACGTCATACGTTATACGTTACACGTTATACGTCACACGTTATACGTTATACGTTACACGTTATACGTTATACGTTATACGTTATACGTTATACGTTATACGTTATACGTTATTCGTTATACGTTATACGTTATAGGTTATACGTTATACGTTATGCGTTATACGTTATACGTTATACGTTATACGTTATACGTTATACGTTATACGTTACACGTTATACGTTATACGTCACACGTTATACGTTATACGTTAGACGTTATACGTTATACGTTATACGTTATACGTTATACGTTATACGTTATACGTTATACGTTATACGTTATACGTTATACGTTATACGATATACGTTATACGTTATACGTTATACGTTATACGTTATACGTTATACGTTATACGTTATACGTTATACGTTATACGTTATACGTTATACGTTATACGTTACACGTTATACGTTATACGTCACACGTTATTCGTTATACGTTACACGTTATACGTTATACGTTACACGTTATACGTTATACGTTATACGTCACACGTTATACGTTATACGTTATACGTTGTACGTAACACGTTATACGTTGTACGTTATACGTAATACGTTATACGTTATACGTTACACGTTATACGTTATACGTCACACGTTATACGTTATACGTTAGACGTTATACGTTATACGTTATACGTTATACGTTATACGTTATACGTTATACGTTATACGTTATACGTTATACGTTATACGTTATACGATATACGTTATACGTTATACGTTATACGTTATACGTTATACGTTATACGTTATACGTTATACGTTATACGTTATACGTTATACGTTATACGTTATACGTTACACGTTATACGTTATACGTTATACGTAATACGTTACACGTTATACGTCACAGCTTACACGATACACGTTAAACGTCATACGTTATACGTTACACGTTATACGTCACACGTTATACGTTATACGTTACACGTTATACGTTATACGTTATACGTTATACGTTATACGTTATACGTTATACGTTATTCGTTATACGTTATACGTTATAGGTTATACGTTATACGTTATACGTTATGCGTTATACGTTATACGTTATACGTTATACGTTATACGTTATACGTTATACGTTACACGTTATACGTTATACGTCACACGTTATACGTTATACGTTAGACGTTATACGTTATACGTTATACGTTATACGTTATACGTTATACGTTATACGTTATACGTTATACATTATACGTTATACGTTATACGATATACGTTATACGTTATACGTTATACGTTATACGTTATACGTTATACGTTATACGTTATACGTTATACGTTATACGTTATACGTTATACGTTATACGTTACACGTTATACGTTATACGTCACACGTTATTCGTTATACGTTACACGTTATACGTTATACGTTACACGTTATACGTTATACGTTATACGTCACACGTTATACGTTATACGTTATACGTTGTACGTAACACGTTATACGTTGTACGTTATACGTAATACGTTATACGTTATACGTTACACGTTATACGTTATACGTTATACGTTATACGTTATACGTTATACGTTATACGTTATACGTTATACGTAATACGTTATACGTTATACGTTATACGTTATACGTTATACGTAATACGTTACACGTTATACGTCACAGCTTACACGATACACGTTAAACGTCATACGTTATACGTTACACGTTATACGTCACACGTTATACGTTATACGTTACACGTTATACGTTATACGTTATACGTTATACGTTATACGTTATACGTTATACGTTACACGTTATACGTTATACGTCACACGTTATACGTTACACGTTATACGTTGTACGTAATACGTTATACGTTATACGTTATACGTAATACGTTATACGTTATACGTTACACGTTATACGTTATACGTCACACGTTATACGTCACACGTTATACGTTATACGTTACACGTTATACGTTATACGTTATACGTTATACGTTATACGTTATACGTTATACGTTATACGTAATACGTTATACGTTATACGTTATACGTTATACGTTATACGTAATACGTTACACGTTATACGTCACAGCTTACACGATACACGTTAAACGTCATACGTTATACGTTACACGTTATACGTCACACGTTATACGTTATACGTTACACGTTATACGTTATACGTTATACGTTATACGTTATACGTTATACGTTATACGTTATACGTTATACGTTATACGTTATACGTTATACGTTATACGTTATACGTTATACGTTATACGTTATACGTTATACGTTATACGTTATACGTTATACGTTATACGTTATACGTTATACGCTACACGTTATACGTTATACGTCACACGTTATACGTTATACGTTACACGTTATACGTTATACGTTATACGTTATACGTTATCCGTTATACGTTATACGTTATAAGTTATACGTTATACGTTATACGTTATACGTTATACGTTATACGTTATACGTTATACGTTATACGTTATACGTTATACGTAATACGTTATACGTTATACGTTATACGTTATACGTTATACGTAATACGTTACACGTTATACGTCACAGCTTACACGATACACGTTAAACGTCATACGTTATACGTTACACGTTATACGTCACACGTTATACGTTATACGTTACACGTTATACGTTATACGTTATACGTTATACGTTATACGTTATACGTTATACGTTATTCGTTATACGTTATACGTTATAGGTTATACGTTATACGTTATACGTTAAGCGTTATACGTTATACGTTATACGTTATACGTTATACGTTATACGTTATACGTTACACGTTATACGTTATACGTCACACGTTATACGTTATACGTTAGACGTTATACGTTATACGTTATACGTTATACGTTATACGTTATACGTTATACGTTATACGTTATACGTTATACGTTATACGTTATACGATATACGTTATACGTTATACGTTATACGTTATACGTTATACGTTATACGTTATACGTTATACGTTATACGTTATACGTTATACGTTATACGTTATACGTTATACGTTATACGTTACACGTTATACGTTATACGTCACACGTTATTCGTTATACGTTACACGTTATACGTTATACGTTACACGTTATACGTTATACGTTATACGTCACACGTTATACGTTATACGTTATACGTTGTACGTAACACGTTATACGTTGTACGTTATACGTAATACGTTATACGTTATACGTTACACGTTATACGTTATACGTCACACGTTATACGTCACACGTTATACGTCACACGTTATACGTCACACGTTATACGTTATACGTTACACGTTATACGTTTCACGTCACACGTTATACGTTATACGTTATACGTTGTACGTAACACGTTATACGTTATACGTTATACGTAATACGTTATACGTTATACGTTACACGTTACACGTTATACGTTATACGTTATACGTTGTACGTAACACGTTATACGTTATACGTTATACGTAATACGTTATACGTTATACGTTACACGTTACACGTTATACGTTATACGTTATACGTCACACGTTATACGTTATACGTTATAAGTTACACGTTATACGTTATACGTTATACGTTATACGTTATACGTCATAGCTTACACGATACACGTTATACGTCATACGATATACGTTACACGTTATACGTCACACGTTATACGTTATACGGTATACGTTATACGTTATACGTTAAACGTTATACGTTTCACGTTATAAGTTATACGTTATACGTTATACGTTATACGTTATACGTTACACGTTATACGTTATACGTTATACGTTATACGTTATACGTTATACGTTATACGTTATACGTTATACGTTATACGTTATACGTTATACGTTATATGTTATACGTTATACGTTATATGTTATACGTTATACGTAATATGTAATACGTTATACGATTTACGTTATTCGTTGTACGTTCTTCGTTATGCGTTGTACGTTATACGTTGTGCGTTATACGTTATACGATATACGTGATACGTTATACGTTATACGTTATACGTTATACGTTATACGATATACGTCACACGTTATACGTTATACGTCATACGTTGTACGTAATACGTTATACGTTATACGTTATACGTAATACGTTATACGTTATACGTTACACGTTATACGTTATACGTCACACGTTATACGTCACACGTTATACGTTATACGTTACACGTTATACGTTATACGTTATACGTTATACGTTATACGTTATACGTTATACGTTATACGTTATACGTTATACGTTATACGTTATACGTTATACGTTATACGTTATACGTTATACGTTATACGTTATACGTTATACGTTACACGTTATACGTTATACGTTACACGTTATACGTTATACGTTATACGTTATACGTTATACGTTACACGTTATACGTTATACGTTACACGTTATACGTTATACGTTATACGTTATACGTTATACGTCATAGCTTACACGATACACGTTATACGTCATACGTTATACGTTACACGTTATACGTCACACGTTATACGTTATATAGTACGTTATACGTTATACGTTATACGTTATACGTTATACGTTATACGTTATACGTTATACGTTATACGTTATACGTTATACTTTATACGTTATACGTTATACGTTTTACGTTATACGTTATACGTTATACGTTATACGTTATACGTTATACGTTACACGTTACACGTTATACGTCACACGTTATACGTTATACGTTATACGTTATACGTTATACGTTATACGTTATACGTTATACGTTATACGTTATACGTTATGCGTTATACGTTATACGTTATACGTTATACGTTATACGTTATACGTTATACGTTATATGTTATACGTTATACGTAATATGTAATACGTTATACGATTTACGTTATTCGTTATACGTTCTTCGTTATGCGTTGTACGTTATACGTTGTGCGTTATACGTTACACGTTATACGTTATACGTCACACGTTATACGTTATACGTTATACGTTATACGTTATACGTTATATGTTATACGTTGTACGTAATATGTAATACGTTATACGTTTTACGTTATTCGTTATACGTTCTTCGTTACACGTTGTACGTTATACGATATTCGTTATACGTTACACGTTATACGTTATTCGTTATACGTTATACGTTATACGTTATACGTTATACGTTATACGTTATACGTTATACGTTATACGTTATACGTTACACGTTATACGTTATACGTCACACGTTATACGTTATACGTTACACGTTATACGTTATACGTTATACGTTATACGTTATACGTTATACGTTACACGTTATACGTTATACGTTATACGTTATATGTTATACGTTATACGTAATATGTAATACGTTATTCGTTTTACGTTATACGTTATACGTTATACGTTATACGTTACACGTTATACGTTATACGTCACACGTTATACGTTATACGTTAGACGTTATACGTTATACGTTATACGTTATACGTTACACGTTATACGTTATACGTTATACGTTATACGTTATACGTTATACGTTAAACGTTATACGTTATACGTTATAAGTCATACGTTATACGTTATACGTTATATGTTATACGTTATACGTAATATGTAATACGTTATACCATTTACGTTATTCGTTATACGTTCTTCGTTATGCGTTGTACGTTATACGTTGTGCGTTATACGTTATACGTTATACGTGATACGTTACACGTTATACGTTACACGTTATACGTTACACGTTATACGTTACACGTTATACGTTACACGTTATACGTTACACGTTATACGTTATACGTTATACGTTATACGTTATACGTCACACGTTATACGTTATACGTTATACGTTATACGTTATACGTTATATGTTATACGTTGTACGTAATATGTAATACGTTATACGTTTTACGTTATTCGTTATACGTTCTTCGTTACACGTTGTACGTTATACGATATTCGTTATACGTTACACGTTATACGTTATTCGTTATACGTTATACGTTATACGTTATACGTTATACGTTATACGTTATACGTTATACGTTATACGTTATACGTTACACGTTATACGTTATACGTCACACGTTATACGTTATACGTTACACGTTATACGTTATACGTTATACGTTATACGTTATACGTTATACGTTACACGTTATACGTTATACGTTATACGTTATATGTTATACGTTATACGTAATATGTAATACGTTATTCGTTTTACGTTATACGTTATACGTTATACGTTATACGTTACACGTTATACGTTATACGTCACACGTTATACGTTATACGTTAGACGTTATACGTTATACGTTATACGTTATACGTTACACGTTATACGTTATACGTTATACGTTATACGTTATACGTTATACGTTAAACGTTATACGTTATACGTTATAAGTCATACGTTATACGTTATACGTTATATGTTATACGTTATACGTAATATGTAATACGTTATACCATTTACGTTATTCGTTATACGTTCTTCGTTATGCGTTGTACGTTATACGTTGTGCGTTATACGTTATACGTTATACGTGATACGTTACACGTTATACGTTACACGTTATACGTTACACGTTATACGTTAGACGTTATACGTTATACGTTATACGTTATACGTTATACGTTATACGTTATACGTTAGACGTTATACGTTATACGTTATTCGTTATACGTTATACGTTATACGTTATACGTTATACGGAATACGTTATACGTTATACGTTATACGTCATACGTTATACGTTACACGTTATACGTCACACGTTATACGTTATACGTTACACGTTACACGTTATACGTTATACGTTATACGTTATACGTTATACGTTATACGTTAAACGTTATACGTTATACGTTATAAGTCATACGTTATACGTTATACGTTATACGTTACACGATATACGTTATACGTTATACGTTATACGTTATACGTTATACGTTATACGTTATACGTTATACGTTATACGTTATACGTTATACGTTATATGTTATACGTTATACGTAATATGTAATACGTTATACGATTTACGTTATTCGTTATACGTTCTTCGTTATGCGTTGTACGTTATACGTTGTGCGTTATACGTTATACGTTATACGTTATACGTGATACGTTATACGTTATACGTTATACGTTATACGTTATACGTTATACGATATACGTTATACGTTATACGTTATACGCTATACGTTATACGTTATACGTTATACGTTATACGTTATACGTTACACGTTATACGTTATACGTCACACGTTATACGTTATACGTTACACGTTATACGTTATACGTCACACGTTATACGTTATACGTTAGACGTTATACGTTATACGTTATACGTTATACGTTATACGTTATACGTTATACGTTATACGTTATACGTTATACGTTATACGTTCTTCGTTATACGTTACACGTTATACGTTATACGTCACACGTTATACGTTATACGTTATACGTTGTACGTAATACGTTATACGTTATACGTTATACGTAATACGTTATACGTTATACGTTACACGTTACACGTTATACGTTATACGTCACACGTTATACGTTATACGTTATACGTTACACGTTATACGTTATACGTTATACGTTACACGTTATACGTTATACGTTATACGTTATACGTTATACGTTATACGTTATACGTTACACGTTATACGTTATACGTTATATGTTATACGTTATACGTAATATGTAATACGTTATTCGTTTTACGTTATTCGTTATACGTTCTTCGTTACACGTTGTACGTTATACGTTATGCGTTATACGTTAAACGTTATACGTTATACGTTATACGTTAAACGTTATACGTCACACGTTATACGTTATACGTTATACGTTACACGTTATACGTTATACGTTATACGTTATACGTTATACGTCATAGCTTACACGATACACGTTATACGTCATACGTTATACGTTACACGTTATACGTCACACGTTATACGTTATACGTTATACGTTATACGTTATACGTTAATCGTTATACGTTTCACGTTATAAGTTATACGTTATACGTTATACGTTATACGTTATACGTTACACGTTATACGTTATACGTTATACGTTATACGTTATACGTTATACGTTATACGTTATACGTTATACGTTATACGTTATACGTTATACGTTATACGTTACACGTTATACGTTATACGTCACACGTTATACGTTATATGTTACACGTTATACGTTATACGTTACACGTTATACGTTGTACGTTATACGTTATACGTTATACGTTATACGTTGTACGTAATACGTTATACGTTGTACGTTATACGTAATACGTTATACGTTATACGTTACACGTTATACGTTATACGTCACACGTTATACGTCACACGTTGTACGTCACACGTTATACGTTTTACGTTACACGTTATACATTATACGTCACACGTTATACGTTATACGTTACACGTTGTACGTAATACGTTATACGTTATACGTTATACGTAATACGTTATACGTTATACGTTACACGTTACACGTTATACGTTATACGTCACACGTTATACGTTATACGTTATACGTTACACGTTATACGTTATACGTTATACGTTATACGTTATACGTTAAACGTCATAGCTTAGACGATACACGTTATACGTCATACGTTATACGTTACACGTTATACGTCACACGTTATACGTTATACGTTATACGTTATACGTTATACGTTAAACGTTATACGTTTCACGTTATAAGTTATACGTTATACGTTATACGTTATACGTTAAACGTTACACGTTATACGTTATACGTTATACGTTACACGTTATACGTTATACGTTATACGTTACACGTTATACGTTATACGTTATACGTTCTACGTTATACGTTATACGTTATACGTTATACGTTATACGTTATACGTTATACGTTATACGTTATATGTTATACGTTATACGTAATATGTAATACGTTATATGATTTACGTTATTCGTTATACGTTCGTCGTTATGCGTTGTACGTTATACGTTGTGCGTTATACGTTATACGTTATACGTGATACGTTATACGTTATACGTTATACGTTATACGTTATACGATATACGTTATACGTTATACGTTATACGCTATACGTTATACGTTATACGTTATACGTTATACGTTATACGTTATATGTTATACGTTATACGTAGTATGTAATACGTTATACGATTTACGTTATTCGTTATACGTTCTTCGTTATGCGTTGTACGTTATACGTTGTGCGTTATACGTTACACGTTATACGTTATACGTCACACGTTATACGTTATACGTTATACGTTATACGTTATACGTTATATGTTATACGTTATACGTAATATGTAATACGTTATACGTTTTACGTTATTCGTTATACGTTCTTCGTTACACGTTGTACGTTATACGTTATTCGTTATACGTTACACGTTATACGATATTCGTTATACGTTATACGTTATACGTTATACGTTATACGTTATACGTTATACGTTATACGTTATACGTTACACGTTATACGTTATACGTCACACGTTATACGTTATACGTTACACGTTATACGTTATACGTTATATGTTATACGTTATACGTAATATGTAATACGTTATTCGTTTTACGTTATTCGTTATACGTTCTTCGTTACACGTTGTACGTTATACGTTATACGTTATACGTTAAACGTTATACGTTATACGTTATACGTTAAACGTTATACGTCACACGTTATACGTTATACGTTATACGTTACACGTTATACGTTATACGTTATACGTTATACGTTATACGTCATAGCTTACACGATACACGTTATACGACATACGTTATACGTTACACGTTATACGTCACACGTTATACGTTATACGTTATACGTTATACGTTATACGTTAAACGTTATACGTTTCACGTTATAAGTTATACGTTATACGTTATACGTTATACGTTATACGTTACACGTTATACGTTATACGTTATACGTTATACGTTATGCGTTATACGTTATACGTTATACGTTATACGTTATACGTTATACGTTATACGTTATACGTTATACGTTATACGTTATACGTTATATGTTATACGTTATACGTAATATGTAATACGTTATACGATTTACGTTATTCGTTATACGTTCTTCGTTATGCGTTGTACGTTATACGTTATACGTTATACGTTATACGTTATACGTTATACGTTATACGTTATACGTTATACGTTATACGTTATACGTTATATGTTATACGTTATACGTAATATGTAATACGTTATACGATTTACATTATTCGTTATACGTTCTTCGTCATGCGTTGTACGTTATACGTTGTGCGTTATACGTTATACGTTATACGTGATACGTTATACGTTATACGTTATACGTTATACGTTATACGTTGTACGTAATACGTTATACGTTGTACGTTATACGTAATACGTTATACGTTATACGTTACACGTTATACGTTATACGTCACACGTTATACGTTATACGTTATACGTTATACGTTATACGTTACACGTTATACGTTATACGTTATACGTTATACGTTATACGTTATACGTTATACGTTATACGTTATACGTTATACGTTATACGTTATACGTTATACGTTACACGTTATACGTTATACGTCACACGTTATACGTTATATGTTACACGTTATACGTTATACGTTACACGTTATACGTTGTACGTTATACGTTATACGTTATACGTTATACGTTGTACGTAATACGTTATACGTTGTACGTTATACGTAATACGTTATACGTTATACGTTACACGTTATACGTTATACGTCACACGTTATACGTCACACGTTGTACGTCACACGTTATACGTTTTACGTTACACGTTATACATTATACGTCACACGTTATACGTTATACGTTACACGTTGTACGTAATACGTTATACGTTATACGTTATACGTAATACGTTATACGTTATACGTTACACGTTACACGTTATACGTTATACGTCACACGTTATACGTTATACGTTATACGTTACACGTTATACGTTATACGTTATACGTTATACGTTATACGTTAAACGTCATAGCTTAGACGATACACGTTATACGTCATACGTTATACGTTACACGTTATACGTCACACGTTATACGTTATACGTTATACGTTATACGTTATACGTTAAACGTTATACGTTTCACGTTATAAGTTATACGTTATACGTTATACGTTATACGTTAAACGTTACACGTTATACGTTATACGTTATACGTTACACGTTATACGTTATACGTTATACGTTACACGTTATACGTTATACGTTATACGTTCTACGTTATACGTTATACGTTATACGTTATACGTTATACGTTATACGTTATACGTTATACGTTATATGTTATACGTTATACGTAATATGTAATACGTTATATGATTTACGTTATTCGTTATACGTTCGTCGTTATGCGTTGTACGTTATACGTTGTGCGTTATACGTTATACGTTATACGTGATACGTTATACGTTATACGTTATACGTTATACGTTATACGATATACGTTATACGTTATACGTTATACGCTATACGTTATACGTTATACGTTATACGTTATACGTTATACGTTATATGTTATACGTTATACGTAGTATGTAATACGTTATACGATTTACGTTATTCGTTATACGTTCTTCGTTATGCGTTGTACGTTATACGTTGTGCGTTATACGTTACACGTTATACGTTATACGTCACACGTTATACGTTATACGTTATACGTTATACGTTATACGTTATATGTTATACGTTATACGTAATATGTAATACGTTATACGTTTTACGTTATTCGTTATACGTTCTTCGTTACACGTTGTACGTTATACGTTATTCGTTATACGTTACACGTTATACGATATTCGTTATACGTTATACGTTATACGTTATACGTTATACGTTATACGTTATACGTTATACGTTATACGTTACACGTTATACGTTATACGTCACACGTTATACGTTATACGTTACACGTTATACGTTATACGTTATATGTTATACGTTATACGTAATATGTAATACGTTATTCGTTTTACGTTATTCGTTATACGTTCTTCGTTACACGTTGTACGTTATACGTTATACGTTATACGTTAAACGTTATACGTTATACGTTATACGTTAAACGTTATACGTCACACGTTATACGTTATACGTTATACGTTACACGTTATACGTTATACGTTATACGTTATACGTTATACGTCATAGCTTACACGATACACGTTATACGACATACGTTATACGTTACACGTTATACGTCACACGTTATACGTTATACGTTATACGTTATACGTTATACGTTAAACGTTATACGTTTCACGTTATAAGTTATACGTTATACGTTATACGTTATACGTTATACGTTACACGTTATACGTTATACGTTATACGTTATACGTTATGCGTTATACGTTATACGTTATACGTTATACGTTATACGTTATACGTTATACGTTATACGTTATACGTTATACGTTATACGTTATATGTTATACGTTATACGTAATATGTAATACGTTATACGATTTACGTTATTCGTTATACGTTCTTCGTTATGCGTTGTACGTTATACGTTATACGTTATACGTTATACGTTATACGTTATACGTTATACGTTATACGTTATACGTTATACGTTATACGTTATATGTTATACGTTATACGTAATATGTAATACGTTATACGATTTACATTATTCGTTATACGTTCTTCGTCATGCGTTGTACGTTATACGTTG
Organism: Ptiloglossa arizonensis; assembly: GCF_051014685.1. Lineage (NCBI taxonomy): Eukaryota > Metazoa > Arthropoda > Insecta > Hymenoptera > Colletidae > Ptiloglossa > Ptiloglossa arizonensis. The sequence goes on along the minus strand of NW_027479179.1, from coordinate 49,674 downwards.
TGCGTTATACGTTATACGTTATACGTGATACGTTATACGTTATACGTTATACGTTATACGTTATACGTTATACGTTATACGTTATACGTTATACGTTATACGTTATACGTTATATGTTATACGTTATACGTAATATGTAATACGTTATACGATTTACATTATTCGTTATACGTTCTTCGTCATGCGTTGTACGTTATACGTTGTGCGTTATACGTTATACGTTATACGTGATACGTTATACGTTATACGTTATACGTTATACGTTATACGATATACGTTATACGTTATACGTTATACACTATACGTTATACGTTATACGTTATACGTTATACGTTATACGTTACACGTTATACGTTATACGTCACACGTTATACGTTATACGTTACACGTTATACGTTATACGTCACACGTTATACGTTATATGTTAGACGTTATACGTTACACGTCACACGTTATACGTTATGCGTTAGACGTTATACGTTATACGTTATTCGTTATACGTTATACGTTATACGTTATACGTTATACGTTATACGTTATACGTTATACGTTATACGTTATACGTTATACGTTATACGTTATACGTTATACGTTATACGTTATACGTTATACGTTATACGTTATACGTTATACGTTATACGTTATACGTTATACGTTATACGTTATACGTTATACGTTATACGTTATACGTTATACGTTATACGTTATACGTTATACGTTATACGTTATACGTTATACGTTATACGTTATATGTTATACGTTATACGTAATATGTAATACGTTATACGATTTACGTTATTCGTTATACGTTCTTCGTTATGGGTTGTACGTTATACGTTGTGCGTTATACGTTACACGTTATACGTTATACGTCACACGTTATACGTTATACGTTATAGGTTATACGTTATATGTTATACGTTATACGTAATATGTAATACGTTAGACGTTTTACGTTATTCGTTATACGTTCTTCGTTACACGTTGTACGTTATACGTTATTCGTTATACGTTACACGTTATACGTTATTCGTTATACGTTATACGTTATACGTTATACGTTATACGTTATACGTTATACGTTATACGTTATACGTTATACGTTATACGTTATACGTTATACGTTATACGTTATACGTTATACGTTGTACGTAATACGTTATACGTTGTACGTTATACGTAATACGTTATACGTTATAGGTTACACGTTATACGTTACACGTTACACGTTATACGTTATACGTCACACGTTATACGTTATACGTTATACGTTACACTTTATACGTTATACGTTATACGTTATACGTTATACGTCATAGCTTACACGATACACGTTATACGTCATACGTTATACGTTACACGTTATACGTCACACGTTATACGTTATACGTTATACGTTATACGTTATACGTTAAACGTTATACGTTTCACGTTATAAGTTATACGTTATACGTTATACGTTATACGTTAAACGTTACACGTTATACGTCACACGTTATACGTCACACGTTATACGTCACACGTTATACGTTATACGTTATACGTTATACGTTATACGTTATACGTTATACGTTATACGTTATACGTTATACGTTGCACGTAATACGTTATACGTTATACGTTATACGTAATACGTTATACGTTATACGTTACACGTTACACGTTATACGTTATACGTCACACGTTATACGTTATACGTTATACGTTACACGTTATACGTTATACGTTATACGTTACACGTTATACGTTATACGTTATACGTTATACGTTATACGTTATACGTTATACGTTACACGTTATACGTTATACGTTATATGTTACACGTTATACGTTACACGTTACACGTTATACGTTATACGTCACACGTTATACGTTATACGTTATACGTTACACGTTATACGTTATACGTTATACGTTATACGTTATACGTCATAGCTTACACGATACACGTTATACGTCATACGTTATACGTTACACGTTATACGTCACACGTTATACGTTATACGTTATACGTTATACGTTATACGTTATACGTTAAACGTTATACGTTTCACGTTATAAGTTATACGTTATACGTTATACGTTATACGTTAAGCGTTACACGTTATACGTCATACGTTATACGTTATACGTTATACGTTATACGTTATACGTTATACGTTATACGTTATACGTTATACGTTATGCGTTATACGTTATACGTTATACGTTATATGTTATACGTTATACGTAATATGTAATACGTTATACGTTATACGTTATATGTTATACGTTATACGTAATATGTAATACGTTATATGATTTACGTTATTCGTTATACGTTCGTCGTTATGCGTTGTACGTTATACGTTACACGTTACACGTTATACGTTATACGTCACACGTTATACGTTATACGTTATACGTTACACGTTATACGTTATACGTTATACGTTATACGTTATACGTTATACGTTATACGTTATACGTTATACGTTATACGTTATACGTTATACGTTATACGTTATACGTTATACGTTATACGTTATACGTTATACGTTATACGTTATACGTTATACGTTATACGTTATACGTTATACGTTATACGTTATACGTTATACGTTACACGTTATACGTTATACGTCACACGTTATACGTTATATGTTACACGTTATACGTTATACGTTACCCGTTATACGTTATACGTCACACGTTATACGTTATACGTTATACGTTGTACGTAATACGTTATACGTTGTACGTTATACGTAATACGTTATACGTTATACGTTACACGTTATACGTTACACGTTACACGTTATACGTTATACGTCACACGTTATACGTTATACGTTATACGTTACACGTTATACGTTATACGTTATACGTTATACGTTATACGTCATAGCTTACACGATACACGTTATACGTCATACGTTATACGTTACACGTTATACGTCACACGTTATACGTTATACGTTATACGTTATACGTTATACGTTAAACGTTATACGTTTCACGTTATAAGTTATACGTTATACGTTATACGTTATACGTTAAACGTTACACGTTATACGTTATACGTTATACGTTATACGTTATACGTTATACGTTATACGTTATACGTTATACGTTATACGTTATACGTTATGCGTTATACGTTATACGTTATACGTTATATGTTATACGTTATACGTAATATGTAATACGTTATATGATTTACGTTATTCGTTATACGTTCGTCGTTATGCGTTGTACGTTATACGTTGTGCGTTATACGTTATACGTTATACGTGATACGTTATACGTTATACGTTATACGTTATACGTTATACGATATACGTTATACGTTATACGTTATACGCTATACGTTATACGTTATACGTTATACGTTATACGTTATACGTTACACGTTATACGTTATACGTCACACGTTATACGTTACACGTTATACGTTGTACGTAATACGTTACACGTTATACGTTATACGTAATACGTTATACGTTATACGTTACACGTTATACGTTATACGTCACACGTTATACGTCACACGTTATACGTCACACGTTATACGTTATATGTTACACGCTATACGTTATACGTTATACGTTATACGTTATACGTTATACGTTATACGTTATACGTTATACGTTATACGTTATACGTTATACGTTATACGTTATACGTTATACGTTATACGTTATACGTTATACGTTATACGTTATACGTTATACGTTATACGTTACACGTTATACGTTATACGTTATACGTTATACGTTACACGTTATACGTAATACGTTATACGTTATACGTTATACGTTACACGTTATACGTTATACGTCACACGTTATACGTCACACGTTATACGTCACACGTTATACGTTATACGTTATACGTTATACGTTATACGTTATACGTTATACGTTATACGTTATACGTTATACGTTGCACGTAATACGTTATACGTTATACGTTATACGTAATACGTTATACGTTATACGTTACACGTTACACGTTATACGTTATACGTCACACGTTATACGTTATACGTTATACGTTACACGTTATACGTTATACGTCACACGTTATACGTTATATGTTTCACGTTATAAGTTATACGTTATACGTCACACGCTATACGTCACACGTTATACGTCACACGTTATACGTTATACGTTATACGTTACACGTTATACGTTATACGTCACACGTTATACGTCACACGTTATACGTCACACGTTATACGTTATACGTTACACGCTATACGTTATACGTTATACGTTATACGTTATACGTTATACGTTATACGTTATACGTTATACGTTATACGTTATACGTTATACGTTATACGTTATACGTTATACGTTATACGTTATACGTTATACGTTATACGTTATACGTTACACGTTATACGTTATACGTTACACGTTATACGTTATACGTTATACGTTATACGTTATACGTTATACGTTATACGTTATACGTTATGCGTTATACGTTATACGTTATACGTTATACGTTATACGTTATACGTTACACGTTATACGTTATACGTCACACGTTATACGTTATACGTTACACGTTATACGTTATACGTTATACGTTACACGTTATACGTTATACGTCACACGTTATACGTTATACGTTATATGTTGTACGTACTACGTTATACGTTGTACGTTATACGTAATACGTTATACGTTATACGTTATACGTTACACGTTATACGTTATACGTCACACGTTATACGTCACACGTTATACGTCACACGTTATACGTTATACGTTATACGTTATACGTTATACGTTATACGTTATACGTTATACGTTATACGTTATACGTTATACGTTGCACGTAATACGTTATACGTTATACGTTATACGTAATACGTTATACGTTATACGTTACACGTTACACGTTATACGTTATACGTCACACGTTATACGTTATACGTTATACGTTACACGTTATACGTTATACGTTATACGTTACACGTTATACGTTATACGTTATACGTTATACGTTATACGTTATACGTTATACGTTACACGTTATACGTTATACGTTATATGTTACACGTTATACGTTACACGTTACACGTTATACGTTATACGTCACACGTTATACGTTATACGTTATACGTTACACGTTATACGTTATACGTTATACGTTATACGTTATACGTCATAGCTTACACGATACACGTTATACGTCATACGTTATACGTTACACGTTATACGTCACACGTTATACGTTATACGTTATACGTTATACGTTATACGTTATACGTTAAACGTTATACGTTTCACGTTATAAGTTATACGTTATACGTTATACGTTATACGTTAAGCGTTACACGTTATACGTCATACGTTATACGTTATACGTTATACGTTATACGTTATACGTTATACGTTATACGTTATACGTTATACGTTATACGTTATGCGTTATACGTTATACGTTATACGTTATATGTTATACGTTATACGTAATATGTAATACGTTATATGATTTACGTTATTCGTTATACGTTCGTCGTTATGCGTTGTACGTTATACGTTACACGTTATACGTCACACGTTATACGTTATACGTTATACGTTATACGTTATATGTTATACGATATACGTTATACGTTATACGTTATACGCTATACGTTATACGTTATACGTTATACGTTATACGTTATACGTTACACGTTATACGTTATACGTCACACGTTATACGTTACACGTTATACGTTGTACGTAATACGTTACACGTTATACGTTATACGTAATACGTTATACGTTATACGTTACACGTTATACGTTATACGTCACACGTTATACGTCACACGTTATACGTCACACGTTATACGTTATACGTTACACGCTATACGTTATACGTTATACGTTATACGTTATACGTTATACGTTATACGTTATACGTTATACGTTATACGTTATACGTTATACGTTATACGTTATACGTTATACGTTATACGTTATACGTTATACGTTATACGTTATACGTTATACGTTACACGTTATACGTTATACGTTATACGTTACACGTTATACGTTATACGTTACACGTTATACGTTATACGTTATACGTTATACGTTATACGTCATAGCTTACACGATACACGTTATACGTCATACGTTATACGTTACACGTTATACGTCACACGTTATACGTTATACGTTATACGTTATACGTTATACGTTATACGTTATACGTTACACGTTATACGTTATACGTCACACGTTATACGTTATATGTTTCACGTTATAAGTTATACGTTATACGTCACACGCTATACGTCACACGTTATACGTCACACGTTATACGTTATACGTTATACGTTACACGTTATACGTTATACGTCACACGTTATACGTTATATGTTACACGTTATACGTTATACGTTATACGTTATACGTTATACGCTATACGTTACACGTTATACGTTATACGTCACACGTTATACGTTATACGTTATACGTTATACGTTATACGTTATACGTTATACGTTATACGTTATACGTTATGCGTTATACGTTATACGTTATACGTTATATGTTATACGTTATACGTAATATGTAATACGTTATATGATTTACGTTATTCGTTATACGTTCGTCGTTATGCGTTGTACGTTATACGTTGTGCGTTATACGTTATACGTTATACGTGATACGTTATACGTTATACGTTATACGTTATACGTTATACGTTATACGTTATACGTTATACGTTATACGTTATACGTTATACGTTATACGTTATACGTTATACGTTACACGTTATACGTTATACGTTATACGTTACACGTTATACGTTATACGTTACACGTTATACGTTATACGTTATACGTTATACGTTATACGTCATAGCTTACACGATACACGTTATACGTCATACGTTATACGTTACACGTTATACGTCACACGTTATACGTCACACGTTATACGTTATACGTTATACGTTATACGTTATACGTTATACGTTATACGTTATACGTTATACGATATACGTTATACGTTATACGTTATACGCTATACGTTATACGTTATACGTTATACGTTATACGTTATACGTTATACGTTACACGTTATACGTTACACGTTATACGTTATACGTCACACGTTATACGTTATATGTTTCACGTTATAAGTTATACGTTATACGTCACACGTTATACGTCACACGTTATACGTCACACGTTATACGTTGTACGTAATACGTTACACGTTATACGTTATACGTAATACGTTATACGTTATACGTTACACGTTATACGTTATACGTCACACGTTATACGTCACACGTTATACGTCACACGTTATACGTTATACGTTACACGCTATACGTTATACGTTATACGTTATACGTTATACGTTATACGTTATACGTTATACGTTATACGTTATACGTTATACGTTATACGTTATACGTTATACGTTATACGTTATACGTTATACGTTATACGTTATACGTTATACGTTACACGTTATACGTTATACGTTATACGTTACACGTTATACGTTATACGTTACACGTTATACGTTATACGTTATACGTTATACGTTATACGTCATAGCTTACACGATACACGTTATACGTCATACGTTATACGTTACACGTTATACGTCACACGTTATACGTCACACGTTATACGTTATACGTTATACGTTATACGTTATACGTTATACGTTATACGTTATACGTTATACGTTGTACGTAATACGTTATACGTTATACGTTATACGTAATACGTTATACGTTATACGTTACACGTTACACGTTATACGTTATACGTCACACGTTATACGTTATACGTTATACGTTACACGTTATACGTTATACGTTATACGTTACACGTTATACGTTATACGTTATACGTTATACGTTACACGTTATACGTTATACGTTACACGTTATACGTTATACGTTATATGTTACACGTTATACGTTACACGTTACACGTTATACGTTATACGTCACACGTTATACGTTATACGTTATACGTTACACGTTATACGTTATACGTTATACGTTATACGTTATACGTCATAGCTTACACGATACACGTTATACGTCATACGTTATACGTTACACGTTATACGTCACACGTTATACGTTATACGTTATACGTTATACGTTATACGTTATACGTTAAACGTTATACGTTTCACGTTATAAGTTATACGTTATACGTTATACATTATACGTTAAACGTTACACGTTATACGTTATACGTTATACGTTATACGTTATACGTTATACGTTATACGTTATACGTTATACGTTATACGTTATACGTTATACGTTATGCGTTATACGTTATACGTTATACGTTATATGTTATACGTTATACGTAATATGTAATACGTTATATGATTTACGTTATTCGTTATACGTTCGTCGTTATGCGTTGTACGTTATACGTTGTGCGTTATACGTTATACGTTATACGTGATACGTTATACGTTATACGTTATACGTTATACGTTATACGATATACGTTATACGTTATACGTTATACGCTATACGTTATACGTTATACGTTATACGTTATACGTTATACGTTACACGTTATACGTTATACGTCACACGTTATACGTTACACGTTATACGTTGTACGTAATACGTTACACGTTATACGTTATACGTAATACGTTATACGTTATACGTTACACGTTATACGTTATACGTCACACGTTATACGTCACACGTTATACGTCACACGTTATACGTTATACGTTACACGCTATACATTATACGTTATACGTTATACGTTATACGTTATACGTTATACGTTATACGTTATACGTTATACGTTATACGTTATACGTTATACGTTATACGTTATACGTTATACGTTATACGTTATACGTTATACGTTATACGTTATACGTTACACGTTATACGTTATACGTTATACGTTACACGTTATACGTTATACGTTACACGTTATACGTTATACGTTATACGTTATACGTTATACGTCATAGCTTACGCGATACACGTTATACGTCATACGTTATACGTTACACGTTATACGTCACACGTTATACGTTATACGTTATACGTTATGCGTTATACGTTATACGTTATACGTTACACGTTATACGTTATACGTCACACGTTATACGTTATATGTTTCACGTTATAAGTTATACGTTATACGTCACACGTTATACGTCACACGTTATACGTCACACGTTATACGTTATACGTTATACGTTACACGTTATACGTTATACGTCACACGTTATACGTCACACGTTATACGTCACACGTTATACGTTATACGTTACACGCTATACGTTATACGTTACACGTTATACGTTATACGTTATACGTTATACGTTATACGTTATACGTTATACGTTATACGTTATACGTTATACGTTATACGTTATACGTTATACGTTATACGTTATACGTTATACGTTACACGTTATACGTTATACGTTACACGTTATACGTTATACGTTTACGTTATACGTTATACGTTATACGTTATACGTTATACGTTATACGTTATACGTTATACGTTATACGTTATACGTTATACGTTATACGTTATACGTTACACGTTATACGTTATACGTCACACGTTATACGTTATACGTTACACGTTATACGTTATACGTTATACGTTACACGTTATACGTTATACGTCACACGTTATACGTTATACGTTATATGTTGTACGTAATACGTTATACGTTGTACGTTATACGTAATACGTTATACGTTATACGTTATACGTTACACGTTATACGTTATACGTCACACGTTATACGTTATACGTTATACGTTATACGTTATACGTTATACGTTATACGTTATACGTTACACGTTATACGTTATACGTTATATGTTATACGTTATATGTTTCACGTTATAAGTTATACGTTATACGTCACACGTTATACGTCACACGTTATACGTCACACGTTATACGTTATACGTTATACGTTACACGTTATACGTTATACGTTATACGTTATACGTTATACGTTATACGTTATACGTTATACGTTATACGTTATACGTTATACGTTATACGTTGTACGTAATACGTTATACGTTATACGTTATACGTAATACGTTATACGTTATACGTTACACGTTACACGTTATACGTTATACGTTATACGTTATACGTTATACGTTATACGTTACACGTTATACGTTATACGTTATATGTTATACGTTATATGTTTCACGTTATAAGTTATACGTTATACGTCACACGTTATACGTCACACGTTATACGTCACACGTTATACGTTATACGTTATACGTTACACGTTATACGTTATACGTCACACGTTATACGTCACACGTTATACGTCACACGTTATACGTTATACGTTACACGCTATACGTTATACGTTACACGCTATACGTTATACGTTATACGTTATACGTTATACGTTATACGTTATACGTTATACGTTATACGTTATACGTTATACGTTACACGTTATACGTTATACGTTACACGTTATACGTTACACGTTATACGTTATACGTCACACGTTATACGTTATATGTTTCACGTTATAAGTTATACGTTATACGTCACACGTTATACGTCACACGTTATACGTCACACGTTATACGTTGTACGTAATACGTTACACGTTATACGTTATACGTAATACGTTATACGTTATACGTTACACGTTATACGTTATACGTCACACGTTATACGTCACACGTTATACGTCACACGTTATACGTTATACGTTACACGCTATACGTTATACGTTATACGTTATACGTTATACGTTATACGTTATACGTTATACGTTATACGTTATACGTTATACGTTATACGTTATACGTTATACGTTATACGTTATACGTTATACGTTATACGTTATACGTTATACGTTACACGTTATACGTTATACGTTATACGTTACACGTTATACGTTATACGTTACACGTTATACGTTATACGTTATACGTTATACGTTATACGTCATAGCTTACACGATACACGTTATACGTCATACGTTATACGTTACACGTTATACGTCACACGTTATACGTTATACGTTATACGTTATACGTTATACGTTATACGTTATACGTTACACGTTATACGTTATACGTCACACGTTATACGTTATATGTTTCACGTTATAAGTTATACGTTATACGTCACACGTTATACGTCACACGTTATACGTCACACGTTATACGTTATACGTTATACGTTACACGTTATACGTTATACGTCACACGTTATACGTCACACGTTATACGTCACACGTTATACGTTATACGTTACACGCTATACGTTATACGTTATACGTTATACGTTATACGTTATACGTTATACGTTATACGTTATACGTTATACGTTATGCGTTATACGTTATGCGTTATACGTTATACGTTATACGTTATACGTTATACGTTATACGTTATACGTTATACGTTATACGTTATACGTTATACGTTACACGTTATACGTTATACGTTACACGTTATACGTTATACGTTATACGTTATACGTTATACGTTATACGTTATACGTTATACGTTATACGTTATACGTTATACGTTATACGTTATACGTTATACGTTATACGTTACACGTTATACGTTATACGTCACACGTTATACGTTATACGTTACACGTTATACGTTATACGTTATACGTTACACGTTATACGTTATACGTCACACGTTATACGTTATACGTTATATGTTGTACGTAATACGTTATACGTTGTACGTTATACGTAATACGTTATACGTTATACGTTATACGTTATACGTTACACGTTATACGTTATACGTTATACGTTACACGTTATACGTTATACGTCACACGTTATACGTTATACGTTATATGTTGTACGTAATACGTTATACGTTGTACGTTATACGTAATACGTTATACGTTATACGTTATACGTTACACGTTATACGTTATACGTCACACGTTATACGTCACACGTTATACGTCACACGTTATACGTTATACGTTATACGTTATACGTTATACGTTATACGTTATACGTTATACGTTATACGTTGTACGTAATACGTTATACGTTATACGTTATACGTAATACGTTATACGTTATACGTTACACGTTACACGTTATACGTTATACGTCACACGTTATACGTTATACGTTATACGTTACACGTTATACGTTATACGTTATACGTTACACGTTATACGTTATACGTTATACGTTATACGTTACACGTTATACGTTATACGTTACACGTTATACGTTATACGTTATATGTTACACGTTATACGTTACACGTTACACGTTATACGTTATACGTCACACGTTATACGTTATACGTTATACGTTACACGTTATACGTTATACGTTATACGTTATACGTTATACGTCATAGCTTACACGATACACGTTATACGTCATACGTTATACGTTACACGTTATACGTCACACGTTATACGTTATACGTTATACGTTATACGTTATACGTTAAACGTTATACGTTTCACGTTATAAGTTATACGTTATACGTTATACATTATACGTTAAACGTTACACGTTATACGTTATACGTTATACGTTATACGTTATACGTTATACGTTATACGTTATACGTTATACGTTATACGTTATACGTTATACGTTATGCGTTATACGTTATACGTTATACGTTATATGTTATACGTTATACGTAATATGTAATACGTTATATGATTTACGTAATTCGTTATACGTTCGTCGTTATGCGTTGTACGTTATACGTTGTGCGTTATACGTTATACGTTATACGTGATACGTTATACGTTATACGTTATACGTTATACGTTATACGATATACGTTATACGTTATACGTTATACGCTATACGTTATACGTTATACGTTATACGTTATACGTTATACGTCACACGTTATACGTCACACGTTATACGTCACACGTTATACTTTATACGTTACACGCTATACGTTATACGTTATACGTTATACGTTATACGTTATACGTTATACGTTATACGTTATACGTTATACGTTATACGTTATACGTTATACGTTATACGTTATACGTTATACGTTATACGTTATACGTTATACGTTATACGTTATACGTTATACGTTATACGTTATACGTTACACGTTATACGTTATACGTTACACGCTATACGTTATACGTTATACGTTATACGTTACACGTTATACGTTATACGTTATACGTTATACGTTATACGTCATAGCTTACGCGATACACGTTATACGTCATACGTTATACGTTACACGTTATACGTCACACGTTATACGTTATACGTAATACGTTATACGTTATACGTTATACGTTATACGTTACACGTTATACGTTATACGTTATACGTTACACGTTATACGTTATACGTCACACGTTATACGTTATACGTTATATGTTGTACGTAATACGTTATACGTTGTACGTTATACGTAATACGTTATACGTTATACGTTATACGTTACACGTTATACGTTATACGTCACACGTTATACGTCACACGTTATACGTCACACGTTATACGTTATACGTTATACGTTATACGTTATACGTTATACGTTATACGTTATACGTTATACGTTGTACGTAATACGTTATACGTTATACGTTATACGTAATACGTTATACGTTATACGTTACACGTTACACGTTATACGTTATACGTCACACGTTATACGTTATACGTTATACGTTACACGTTATACGTTATACGTTATACGTTACACGTTATACGTTATACGTTATACGTTATACGTTACACGTTATACGTTATACGTTACACGTTATACGTTATACGTTATATGTTACACGTTATACGTTACACGTTACACGTTATACGTTATACGTCACACGTTATACGTTATACGTTATACGTTACACGTTATACGTTATACGTTATACGTTATACGTTATACGTCATAGCTTACACGATACACGTTATACGTCATACGTTATACGTTACACGTTATACGTCACACGTTATACGTTATACGTTATACGTTATACGTTATACGTTAAACGTTATACGTTTCACGTTATAAGTTATACGTTATACGTTATACATTATACGTTAAACGTTACACGTTATACGTTATACGTTATACGTTATACGTTATACGTTATACGTTATACGTTATACGTTATACGTTTTACGTTATACGTTATACGTTATGCGTTATACGTTATACGTTATACGTTATATGTTATACGTTATACGTAATATGTAATACGTTATATGATTTACGTTATTCGTTATACGTTCGTCGTTATGCGTTGTACGTTATACGTTGTGCGTTATACGTTAAACGTTATACGTGATACGTTATACGTTATACGTTATACGTTATACGTTATACGATATACGTTATACGTTATACGTTATACGCTATACGTTATACGTTATACGTTATACGTTATACGTTATACGTTACGCGTTATACGTTATACGTCACACGTTATACGTTACACGTTATACGTTGTACGTAATACGTTACACGTTATACGTTATACGTAATACGTTATACGTTATACGTTACACGTTATACGTTATACGTCACACGTTATACGTCACACGTTATACGTCACACGTTATACGTTATACGTTACACGCTATACGTTATACGTTATACGTTATACGTTATACGTTATACGTTATACGTTATACGTTATACGTTATACGTTATACGTTATACGTTATACGTTATACGTTATACGTTATACGTTATACGTTATACGTTATACGTTATACGTTATACGTTATACGTTACACGTTATACGTTATACGTTATACGTTACACGTTATACGTTATACGTTACACGTTATACGTTATACGTTATACGTTATACGTTATACGTCATAGCTTACGCGATACACGTTATACGTCATACGTTATACGTTACACGTTATACGTCACACGTTATACGTTATACGTTATACGTTATACGTTATACGTTATACGTTACACGTTATACGTTATACGTCACACGTTATACGTTATATGTTTCACGTTATAAGTTATACGTTATACGTCACACGTTATACGTCACACGTTATACGTCACACGTTATACGTTATACGTTATACGTTACACGTTATACGTTATACGTCACACGTTATACGTCACACGTTATACGTCACACGTTATACGTCACACGTTATACGTTATACGTTACACGCTATACGTTATACGTTATACGTTATACGTTATACGTTATACGTTATACGTTATACGTTATACGTTATACGTTATACGTTATACGTTATACGTTATACGTTATACGTTATACGTTATACGTTATACGTTATACGTTATACGTTATACGTTATACGTTATACGTTACACGTTATACGTTATAGGTTACAAGTTATACGTTATACGTTATACGTTATACGTTATACGTTATACGTTATACGTTATACGTTATACGTGTTACGTTATACGTTATACGTTATACGTTATACGTTATACGTTATACGTTACACGTTATACGTTATACGTCACACGTTATACGTTATACGTTACACGTTATACGTTATACGTTATACGTTACACGTTATACGTTATACGTCACACGTTATACGTTATACGTTATATGTTGTACGTAATACGTTATACGTTGTACGTTATACGTAATACGTTATACGTTATACGTTATACGTTACACGTTATACGTTATACGTCACACGTTATACGTCACACGTTATACGTCACACGTTATACGTTATACGTTATACGTTATACGTTATACGTTATACGTTATACGTTATACGTTATACGTTATACGTTGTACGTAATACGTTATACGTTATACGTTATACGTAATACGTTATACGTTATACGTTACACGTTACACGTTATACGTTATACGTCACACGTTATACGTTATACGTTATACGTTACACGTTATACGTTATACGTTATACGTTACACGTTATACGTTATACGTTATACGTTATACGTTATACGTTATACGTTATACGTTATACGTTACACGTTATACGTTATACGTTATATGTTATACGTTATACGTAATATGTAATACGTTATTCGTTTTACGTTATTCGTTATACGTTCTTCGTTACACGTTGTACGTTATACGTTATGCGTTATACGTTAAACGTTATACGTTATACGTTATACGTTAAACGTTATACGTCACACGTTATACGTTATACGTTATACGTTATACGTTACACGTTATACGTTATACGTTATACGTTATACGTTATACGTTATACGTCATAGCTTACACGATACACGTTATACGTCATACGTTATACGTTACACGTTATACGTCACACGTTATACGTTATACGTTATACGTTATACGTTATACGTTAAACGTTATACGTTTCACGTTATAAGTTATACGTTATACGTTATACGTTATACGTTATACGTTACACGTAATACGTTATACGTTATACGTTATACGTTATACGTTATACGTTATACGTTATACGTTATACGTTATACGTTATACGTTATACGTTATACGTTATACGTTATACGTTATACGTCATAGCTTACACGATACACGTTATACGTCATACGTTATACGTTACACGTTATACGTCACACGTTATACGTTATACGTTATACGTTATACGTTATACGTTAAACGTTGTACGTTTCACGTTATAAGTTATACGTTATACGTTATACGATATACGTTATACGTTATACGTTATACGCTATACGTTATACGTTATACGTTATACGTTATACGTTATACGTTACACGTTATACGTTATACGTCACACGTTATACGTTATACGTTACACGTTATACGTTATACGTCACACGTTATACGTTATACGTTAGACGTTATACGTTACACGTTATACGTCACACGTTATACGTTATACGTTATACGTTATACGTTATACGTTATACGTTATACGTTATACGTTATACGTTACACGTTATACGTTATACGTCACACGTTATACGTTACACGCTATACGTTATACGTTATACGTTATACGTTATACGTTATACGTTACACGTTATACGTTATACGTCACACGTTATACGTTGTACGTAATACGTTACACGTTATACGTTATACGTAATACGTTATACGTTATACGTTACACGTTATACGTTATACGTCACACGTTATACGTCACACGTTATACGTCACACGTTATACGTTATACGTTACACGCTATACGTTATACGTTATACGTTATACGTTATAAGTTATACGTTATACGTTATACGTTATACGTTATACGTTATACGTTATACGTTATACGTTATACGTTATACGTTATACGTTATACGTTATACGTTATACGTTATACGTTATACGTTACACGTTATACGTTATACGTTATACGTTACACGTTATACGTTATACGTTACACGTTATACGTTATACGTTATACGTTATACGTTATACGTCATAGCTTACACGATACACGTTATACGTCATACGTTATACGTTACACGTTATACGTCACACGTTATACGTTATACGTTATACGTTATACGTTATACGTTATACGTTATACGTTACACGTTATACGTTATACGTCACACGTTATACGTTATATGTTTCACGTTATAAGTTATACGTTATACGTCACACGTTATACGTCACACGTTATACGTCACACGTTATACGTTATACGTTATACGTTACACGTTATACGTTATACGTCACACGTTATACGTCACACGTTATACGTCACACGTTATACGTTATACGTTACACGCTATACGTTATACGTTATACGTTATACGTTATACGTTATACGTTATACGTTATACGTTGTACGTAATACGTTATACGTTATACGTTATACGTAATACGTTATACGTTATACGTTACACGTTACACGTTATACGTTATACGTCACACGTTATACGTTATACGTTATACGTTACACGTTATACGTTATACGTTATACGTTACACGTTATACGTTATACGTTATACGTTATACGTTATACGTTATACGTTATACGTTATACGTTACACGTTATACGTTATACGTTATATGTTATACGTTATACGTAATATGTAATACGTTATTCGTTTTACGTTATTCGTTATACGTTCTTCGTTACACGTTGTACGTTATACGTTATGCGTTATACGTTAAACGTTATACGTTATACGTTATACGTTAAACGTTATACGTCACACGTTATACGTTATACGTTATACGTTACACGTTATACGTTATACGTTATACGTTATACGTTATACGTTATACGTCATAGCTTACACGATACACGTTATACGTCATACGTTATACGTTACACGTTATACGTCACACGTTATACGTTATACGTTATACGTTATACGTTATACGTTAAACGTTATACGTTTCACGTTATAAGTTATACGTTATACGTTATACGTTATACGTTATACGTTACACGTTATACGTTATACGTTATACGTTATACGTTATACGTTATACGTTATACGTTATACGTTATACGTTATACGTTATACGTTATACGTTATACGTTATACGTCATAGCTTACACGATACACGTTATACGTCATACGTTATACGTTACACGTTATACGTCACACGTTATAACGTTATACGTTATACGTTATACGTTATACGTTAAACGTTGTACGTTTCACGTTATAAGTTATACGTTATACGTTATACGATATACGTTATACGTTATACGTTATACGTCACACGTTATACGTTATACGTTATACGTTATACGTTATACGTTATACGTTATACGTTATACGTTATACGTTGTACGTAATACGTTATACGTTATACGTTATACGTAATACGTTATACGTTATACGTTACACGTTATACGTTATACGTTATACGTTATACGTTATACGTTATACGTTATACGTTATACGTTATACGTTATACGTTATACGTTATACGTTATACGTTATACGTTATACGTTATACGTTATACGTTATACGTTATACGTTATACGTTATACGTTATACGTTATACGTTACACGTTATACGTTATACGTCACACGTTATACGTTATATGTTACACGGTATACGTTATACGTTACACGTTATACGTTATACGTCACACGTTATACGTTATACGTTATACGTTGTACGTAATACGTTATACGTTGTACGTTATACGTAATACGTTATACGTTATACGTTACACGTTATACGTTATACGTCACACGTTATACGTCACACGTTATACGTCACACGTTATACGTTATACGTTACACGTTATACATTATACGTCACACGTTATACGTTATACGTTACACGTTGTACGTAATACGTTATACGTTATACGTTATACGTAATACGTTATACGTTATACGTTACACGTTACACGTTATACGTTATACGTCACACGTTATACGTTATACGTTATACGTTACACGTTATACGTTATACGTTATACGTTATACGTTATACGTCATAGCTTAGACGATACAAGTTATACGTCATACGTTATACGTTACACGTTATACGTCACACGTTATACGTTATACGTTATACGTAATATGTAATACGTTATATGATTTACGTTATTCGTTATACGTTCGTCGTTATGCGTTGTACGTTATACGTTGTGCGTTATACGTTATACGTTATACGTGATACGTTATACGTTATACGTTATACGCTATACGTTATACGTTATACGTTATACGTTATACGTTATACGTTACACGTTATACGTTATACGTCACACGTTATACGTTACACGTTATACGTTGTACGTAATACGTTACACGTTATACGTTATACGTAATACGTTATACGTTATACGTTACACGTTATACGTTATACGTCACACGTTATACGTCACACGTTATACGTTATACGTTACACGCTATACGTTATACGTCACACGTTATACGTTATACGTTACACGCTATACGTTATACGTTATACGTTATACGTTATACGTTATACGTTATACCTTATACGTTATACGTTATACGTTATACGTTATACGTTATACGTTATACGTTATACCTTATACGTTATACGTTATACGTTATACGTTATACGTTATACGTTATACGTTATACGTTATACGTTATACGTTATACGTTATACGTTATACGTTATACGTTACACGTTATACGTTATACGTCACACGTTATACGTTATACGTTATATGTTATACGTTATACGTAATATGTAATACGTTATTCGTTTTACGTTATTCGTTATACGTTCTTCGTTACACGTTGTACGTTATACGGTATGCGTTATACGTTAAACGTTATACGTTATACGTTATACGTCAAACGTTACACGTCACACGTTATACGTTATACGTTATACGTTACACGTTATACGTTATACGTTATACGTTATACGTTATACGTTATACGTCATAGCTTACACGATACACGTTATACGTCATACGTTATACGTTACACGTTATACGTCACACGTTATACGTTATACGTTATACGTTATACGTTATACGTTAAACGTTATACGGTTCACGTTATAAGTTATACGTTATACGTTATACGTTATACGTTATACGTTATACGTTACACGTTATACGTTATACGTTATACGTTATACGTTATACGTTATACGTTATACGTTATACGTTATACGTTATACGTTATACGTTATACGTTATACGTTATACGTCATAGCTTACACGATACACGTTATACGTCATACGTTATACGTTACACGTTATACGTCACACGTTATACGTTATACGTTATACGTTATACGTTAAACGTTAAACGTTATACGTTTCACGTTATAAGTTATACGTTATACGTTATACGATATACGTTATACGTTATACGTTATACGCTATACGTTATACGTTATACGTTATACGTTATACGTTATACGTTACACGTTATACGTTATTCGTCACACGTTATACGTTATACGTTATACGTTATACGTTATGCGTTGTACGTTATACGTTGTGCGTTATACGTTACACGTTATACGTTATACGTCACACGTTATACGTTATACGTTATACGTTATACGTTATATGTTATACGTTATACGTAATATGTAATACGTTATACGTTTTACGTTATTCGTTATACGTTCTTCGTTACACGTTGTACGTTATACGTTATTCGTTATACGTTACACGTTATACGTTATTCGTTATACGTTATACGTTATACGTTATACGTTATACGTTATACGTTATACGTTATACGTTATACGTTATACGTTACACGTTATACGTTATACGTCACACGTTATACGTTATACGTTACACGTTATACGTTATACGTTATACGTTATACGTTATACGTTATACGTTATACGTTACACGTTATACGTTATGCGTTATATGTTATACGTTATACGTAATATGTAATACGTTATTCGTTTTACGTTATTCGTTATACGTTCTTCGTTACACGTTGTACGTTATACGTTATGCGTTATACGTTAAACGTTATACGTTATACGTTATACGTTAAACGTTATACGTCACACGTTATACGTTATACGTTATACGTTATACGTTATACGTTATACGTTATACGTTATACGTTATACGTTATACGTTATACGTTATACGTTATACGTTATACGTTATACGTTATACGTTATACGTTATACGTTATACGTTATACGTTATACGTTATACGTTACACGTTATACGTTATACGTTATATGTTATACGTTATACGTAATATGTAATACGTTATACGTTTTACGTTATTCGTTATACGTTCTTCGTTACACGTTGTACGTTATACGTTATTCGTTATACGTTATACGTTATACGTTATACGTTATACGTTACACGTTATACGTTATACGTCACACGTTATACGTTACACGTTATACGTTGTACGTAATACGTTACACGTTATACGTTATACGTAATACGTTATACGTTATACGTTACACGTTATACGTTATACGTCACACGTTATACGTCACACGTTATACGTTATACGTTACACGCTATACGTTATACGTTATACGTTATACGTTATACGTTATACGTTATAAGTTATACGTTATACGTTATACGTTATACGTTATACGTTATACGTTATACGTTATACGTCATACGTTATACGTTATACGTTATACGTTATACGTTATACGATATACGTTATACGTTACACGTTATACGTTATACGTTACACGTTATACGTTATACGTTATACGTTATACGTTATACGTCATAGCTAACACGATACACGTTATACGTCATACATTATACGTTACACGTTATACGTCACACGTTATACGTTATACGTTATACCTTATACGTTATACGTTATACGTTATACGTTAAACGTTATACGTTATACGTTATACGTTATACGTTATACGTTATACGTTATACGTTATACGTTATACGTTATACGTTATACGTTATACGTTATACGTTATACGTTATTCGTTATACGTTATACGTTACACGTTATACGTTATACGTCACACGTTATACGTTATACGTTACACGTTATACGTTATACGTTATACGTTACACGTTATACGTTATACGTCACACGTTATACGTTATACGTTATACGTTATATGTTGTACGTAATACGTTATACGTTGTACGTTATACGTAATACGTTATACGTTATACGTTATACGTTACACGTTATACGTTATACGTCACACGTTATACGTCACACGTTATACGTCACACGTTATACGTTATACGTTATACGTTATACGTTATACGTTATACGTTATACGTTATACGTTATACGTTGTACGTAATACGTTATACGTTATACGTTATACGTAATACGTTATACGTTATACGTTACACGTTATACGTTATACGTTATACGTTATACGTTATACGTTATACGTTATACGTTATACGTTATACGTTATACGTTATACGTTATACGTTATACGTTATACGTTATACGTTATACGTTATACGTTATACGTTATACGTTATACGTTATACGTTACACGTTATACGTTATACGTCACACGTTATACGTTATATGTTACACGGTATACGTTATACGTTACACGTTATACGTTATACGTCACACGTTATACGTTATACGTTATACGTTGTACGTAATACGTTATACGTTGTACGTTATACGTAATACGTTATACGTTATACGTTACACGTTATACGTTATACGTCACACGTTATACGTCACACGTTATACGTCACACGTTATACTTTATACGTTACACGTTATACATTATACGTCACACGTTATACGTTATACGTTACACGTTGTACGTAATACGTTATACGTTATACGTTATACGTAATACGTTATACGTTATACGTTACACGTTACACGTTATACGTTATACGTCACACGTTATACGTTATACGTTATACGTTACACGTTATACGTTATACGTTATACGTTATACGTTATACGTCATAGCTTACACGATACACGTTATACGTCATACGTTATTCGTTACACGTTATACGTCACACGTTATACGTTATACGTTATACGTTATACGTTATACGTTAAACGTTATGCGTTTCACGTTATAAGTTATACGTTATACGTTATACGTTATACGTTAAACGTTACACGTTATACGTTATACGTTATACGTTATACGTTATACGTTATACGTTATACGTTATACGTTATACGTTATACGTTATACGTTATACGTTATACGTTATACGTTATACGTTATACGTTATACGTTATACGTTATATGTTATACGTTATACGTAATATGTAATACGTTATATGATTTACGTTATTCGTTATACGTTCGTCGTTATGCGTTGTACGTTATACGTTGTGCGTTATACGTTATACGTTATACGTGATACGTTATACGTTATACGCTATACGTTATACGTTATACGTTATACGTTATACGTTATACGTTACACGTTATACGTTATACGTCACACGTTATACGTTACACGTTATACGTTGTACGTAATACGTTACACGTTATACGTTATACGTAATACGTTATACGTTATACGTTACACGTTATACGTTATACGTCACACGTTATACGTCACACGTTATACGTTATACGTTACACGCTATACGTTATACGTCACACGTTATACGTTATACGTTACACGCTATACGTTATACGTTATACGTTATACGTTATACGTTATACGTTATACGTTATACGTTATGCGTTATACGTTATACGTTATACGTTATACGTTATACATTATACGTTATACGTTATACGTTATACGTTATACGTTATACGTTATACGTTATACGTTATACGTTATACGTTACACGTTATACGTTATACGTTACACGTTATACGTTATACGTTATACGTTATACGTTATACGTTATACGTTATACGTCATAGCTTACACGATACACGTTATACGTCATACGTTATACGTTACACGTTATACGTCACACGTTATACGTTATACGTTATACCTTATACGTTATACGTTATACGTTATACGTTAAACGTTATACGTTATACGTTATACGTTATACGTTATACGTTATACGTTATACGTTATACGTTATACGTTATACGTTATACGTTATACGTTATACGTTATACGTTATACGTTATACGTTATACGTTATACGTTATACGTTATACGTTATACGTTATACGTTACACGTTATACGTTATACGTCACACGTTATACGTTATACGTTACACGCTATACGTTATACGTTATACGTTATACGTTATACGTTATACGTTATACGTTATACGTTATACGTTATACGTTATACGTTATACGTTATACGTTATACGTTACACGTTATACGTTATACGTTATATGTTATACGTTATACGTAATATGTAATACGTTATACGTTTTACGTTATTCGTTATACGTTCTTCGTTACACGTTGTACGTTATACGTTATTCGTTATAAGTTATACGTTATACGTTATACGTTATACGTTACACGTTATACGTTATACGTCACACGTTATACGTTACACGTTATACGTTGTACGTAATACGTTACACGTTATACGTTATGAGTAATACGTTATACGTTATACGTTACACGTTATACGTTATACGTCACACGTTATACGTCACACGTTATACGTTATACGTTACACGCTATACGTTATACGTTATACGTTATACGTTATACGTTATACGTTATAAGTTATACGTTATACGTTATACGTTATACGTTATACGTTATACGTTATACGTTATACGTCATACGTTATACGTTATACGTTATACGTTATACGTTATACGATATACGTTATACGTTACACGTTATACATTATACGTTACACGTTATACGTTATACGTTATACGTTATACGTTATACGTCATAGCTAACACGATACACGTTATACGTCATACATTATACGTTACACGTTATACGTCACACGTTATACGTTATACGTTATACCTTATACGTTATACGTTATACGTTATACGTTAAACGTTATACGTTATACGTTATACGTTATACGTTATACGTTATACGTTATACGTTATACGTTATACGTTATACGTTATACGTTATACGTTATACGTTATTCGTTATACGTTATACGTTACACGTTATACGTTATACGTCACACGTTATACGTTATACGTTACACGTTATACGTTATACGTTATACGTTACACGTTATACGTTATACGTCACACGTTATACGTTATACGTTATATGTTGTACGTAATACGTTATACGTTGTACGTTATACGTAATACGTTATACGTTATACGTTATACGTTACACGTTATACGTTATACGTCACACGTTATACGTCACACGTTATACGTCACACGTTATACGTTATACGTTATACGTTATACGTTATACGTTATACGTTATACGTTATACGTTATACGTTGTACGTAATACGTTATACGTTATACGTTATACGTAATACGTTATACGTTATACGTTACACGTTATACGTTATACGTTATACGTTATACGTTATACGTTATACGTTATACGTTATATGTTACACGGTATACGTTATACGTTACACGTTATACGTTATACGTCACACGTTATACGTTATACGTCACACGTTATACGTTATATGTTACACGGTATAGGTTATACGTTACACGTTATACGTTATACGTCACACGTTATACGTTATACGTTATACGTTGTACGTAATACGTTATACGTTGTACGTTATACGTAATACGTTATACGTTATACGTTACACGTTATACGTTATACGTCACACGTTATACGTCACACGTTATACGTCACACGTTATACGTTATACGTCACACGTTATACGTTATACGTTACACGTTATACGTTATACGTTATACGTTACACGTTATACGTTATACGTCACACGTTATACGTTATACGTTATATGTTGTACGTAATACGTTATACGTTGTACGTTATACGTAATACGTTATACGTTATACGTTATACGTTACACGTTATACGTTATACGTCACACGTTATACGTCACACGTTATACGTCACACGTTATACGTTATACGTTATACGTTATACGTTATACGTTATACGTTATACGTTATACGTTATACGTTGTACGTAATACGTTATACGTTATACGTTATACGTAATACGTTATACGTTATACGTTACACGTTATACGTTATACGTTATACGTTATACGTTATACGTTATACGTTATACGTTACACGTTATACGTTATACGTCACACGTTATACGTCACACGTTATACGTCACACGTTATACGTTATACGTTATACGTTATACGTTATACGTTATACGTTATACGTTATACGTTATACGTTGTACGTAATACGTTATACGTTATACGTTATACGTAATACGTTATACGTTATACGTTACACGTTATACGTTATACGTTATACGTTATACGTTATACGTTATACGTTATACGTTATACGTTATACGTTATACGTTATACGTTATACGTTATACGTTATACGTTATACGTTATACGTTATACGTTATACGTTATACGTTATACGTTATACGTTATACGTTACACGTTATACGTTATACGTCACACGTTATACGTTATATGTTACACGGTATACGTTATACGTTACACGTTATACGTTATACGTCACACGTTATACGTTATACGTTATACGTTGTACGTAATACGTTATACGTTGTACGTTATACGTAATACGTTATACGTTATACGTTACACGTTATACGTTATACGTCACACGTTATACGTCACACGTTATACGTCACACGTTATACGTTATACGTTACACGTTATACATTATACGTCACACGTTATACGTTATACGTTACACGTTGTACGTAATACGTTATACGTTATACGTTATACGTAATACGTTATACGTTATACGTTACACGTTACACGTTATACGTTATACGTCACACGTTATACGTTATACGTTATACGTTACACGTTATACGTTATACGTTATACGTTATACGTTATACGTCATAGCTTACACGATACACGTTATACGTCATACGTTATTCGTTACACGTTATACGTCACACGTTATACGTTATACGTTATACGTTATACGTTATACGTTAAACGTTATGCGTTTCACGTTATAAGTTATACGTTATACGTTATACGTTATACGTTAAACGTTACACGTTATACGTTATACGTTATACGTTATACGTTATACGTTATACGTTATACGTTATACGTTATACGTTATACGTTATACGTTATACGTTATACGTTATACGTTATACGTTATACGTTATACGTTATATGTTATACGTTATACGTAATATGTAATACGTTATATGATTTACGTTATTCGTTATACGTTCGTCGTTATGCGTTGTACGTTATACGTTGTGCGTTATACGTTATACGTTATACGTGATACGTTATACGTTATACGTTATACGTTATACGTTATACGATATACGTTATACGTTATACGTTATACGCTATACGTTATACGTTATACGTTATACGTTATACGTTATACGTTACACGTTATACGTTATACGTCACACGTTATACGTTACACGTTATACGTTGTACGTAATACGTTACACGTTATACGTTATACGTAATACGTTATACGTTATACGTTACACGTTATACGTTATACGTCACACGTTATACGTCACACGTTATACGTTATACGTTACACGCTATACGTTATACGTCACACGTTATACGTTATACGTTACACGCTATACGTTATACGTTATACGTTATACGTTATACGTTATACGTTATACGTTATACGTTATGCGTTATACGTTATACGTTATACGTTATACGTTATACATTATACGTTATACGTTATACGTTATACGTTATACGTTATACGTTATACGTTATACGTTATACGTTATACGTTACACGTTATACGTTATACGTTACACGTTATACGTTATACGTTATACGTTATACGTTATACGTTATACGTTATACGTTATACGTCATAGCTTACACGATACACGTTATACGTCATACGTTATACGTTACACGTTATACGTCACACGTTATACGTTATACGTTATACCTTATACGTTATACGTTATACGTTATACGTTAAACGTTATACGTTATACGTTATACGTTATACGTTATACGTTATACGTTATACGTTATACGTTATACGTTATACGTTATACGTTATACGTTATACGTTATACGTTATACGTTATACGTTATACGTTATACGTTATACGTTATACGTTATACGTTACACGTTATACGTTATACGTCACACGTTATACGTTATACGTTACACGTTATACGTTATACGTTATACGTTACACGTTATACGTTATACGTCACACGTTATACGTTATACGTTATATGTTGTACGTAATACATTATACGTTGTACGTTATACGTAATACGTTATACGTTATACGTTATACGTTACACGTTATATGTTATACGTCACACGTTATACGTCACACGTTGTACCTCACACGTTATACGTCACACGTTATACGTTATACGTTATACGTTATACGTTATACGTTATACGTTATACGTTATACGTTGTACGTAATACGTTATACGTTATACGTTATACGTAATACGTTATACGTTATACGTTACACGTTACACGTTATACGTTATACGTCACACGTTATACGTTATACGTTAAACGTTACACGTTATACGTTATACGTTATACGTTACACGTTATACGTTATACGTTATACGTTATACGTTATACGTTATACGTTATACGTTACACGTTATACGTTATACGTTATATGTTATACGTTATACGTAATATGTAATACGTTATTCGTTTTACGTTATTCGTTATACGTTCTTCGTTACACGTTGTACGTTATACGTTATGCGTTATACGTTAAACGTTATACGTTATACGTTATACGTTAAACGTTACACGTCACACGTTATACGTTATACGTTATACGATATAAGTTATACGTTATACGTTATACGCTATACGTTATACGTTATACGTTATACGTTATACGTTATACGTTACACGTTATACGTTGTACGTTATACGTTGTGCGTTATACGTTACACGTTATACGTTATACGTCACACGTTATACGTTATACGTTATACGTTATACGTTATATGTTATACGTTATACGTAATATGTAATACGTTATACGTTTTACGTTATTCGTTATACGTTCTTCGTTACACGTTGTACGTTATACGTTATTCGTTATACGTTACACGTTATACGTTATTCGTTATACGTTATACGTTATACGTTATACGTTATACGTTATACGTTATACGTTATACGTTACACGTTATACGTTATACGTCACACGTTATACGTTATACGTTACACGTTATACGTTATACGTTATACGTTATACGTTATACGTTATACGTTATACGTTACACGTTATACGTTATACGTTATATGTTATACGTTATACGTAATATGTAATACGTTATTCGTTTTACGTTATTCGTTATACGTTCTTCGTTACACGTTGTACGTTATACGTTATGCGTTATACGTTAAACGTTATACGTTATACGTTATACGTTAAACGTTATACGTCACACGTTATACGTTATACGTTATACGTTACACGTTATACGTTATACGTTATACGTTATACGTTATACGTCATAGCTTACACGATACACGTTATACGTCATACGTTATACGTTACACGTTATACGTCACACGTTATACGTTATACGTTATACGTTATACGTTATACGTTAAACGTTATACGTTTCACGTTATAAGTTATACGTTATACGTTATACGTTATACGTTATACGTTACACGTTATACGTTATACGTTATACGTTATACGTTATACGTTATACGTTATACGTTATACGTTATACGTTATACGTTATACGTTATACGTTATACGTTACACGTTATACGTTATACGTTATATGTTATACGTTATACGTAATATGTAATACGTTATTCGTTTTACGTTATTCGTTATACGTTATACGTTACACGTTATACGTTATACGTTACACGTTATACGTTATACGTTATACGTTATACGTTATACGTTATACGTCATAGCTTACACGATACACGTTATACGTCATACGTTATACGTTACACGTTATACGTCACACGTTATACGTTATACGTTATACCTTATACGTTATACGTTATACGTTATACGTTAAACGTTATACGTTATACGTTATACGTTATACGTTATACGTTATACGTTATACGTTATACGTTATACGTTATACGTTATACGTTATACGTTATACGTTATACGTTATACGTTATACGTTATACGTTATACGTTATACGTTATACGTTACACGTTATACGTTATACGTCACACGTTATACGTTATACGTTACACGTTATACGTTATACGTTATACGTTACACGTTATACGTTATACGTCACACGTTATACGTTATACGTTATATGTTGTACGTAATACATTATACGTTGTACGTTATACGTAATACGTTATACGTTATACGTTATACGTTACACGTTATATGTTATACGTCACACGTTATACGTCACACGTTATACGTTATACGTTATACCTTATACGTTATACGTTATACGTTATACGTTAAACGTTATACGTTATACGTTATACGTTATACGTTATACGTTATACGTTATACGTTATACGTTATACGTTATACGTTATACGATATACGTTATACGTTATACGTTATACGCTATACGTTATACGTTATACGTTATACGTTATACGTCACACGTTATACGTCACACGTTATACGTCACACGTTATACGTTATACGTTATACGTTATACGTTATACGTTATACGTTATACGTTGTACGTAATACGTTATACGTTATACGTTATACGTAATACGTTATACGTTATACGTTACACGTTACACGTTATACGTTATACGTCACACGTTATACGTTATACGTTATACGTTACACGTTATACGTTATACGTTATACGTTATACGTTATACGTTATACGTTATACGTTATACGTTATACGTCATAGCTAACACGATACACGTTATACGTCATACGTTATACGTTACACGTTATACGTCACACGTTATACGTTATACGTTATACCTTATACGTTATACGTTATACGTTATACGTTATACGTTATACGTTATACGTTATACGTTATACGTTATACGTTATACGTTATACGTTATACGTTATACGTTATACGTTATACGTTATACGTTACACGTTATACGTTATACGTCACACGTTATACGTTATACGTTACACGTTATACGTTATACGTTATACGTTATACGTTATACGTTATACGATATACGTTATACGTTATACGTTATACGCTATACGTTATACGTTATACGTTATACGTTATACGTTATACGTTATACGTTATACGTTATACGTTATACGTCATAGCTAACACGATACACGTTATACGTCATACGTTATACGTTACACGTTATACGTCACACGTTATACGTTATACGTTATACCTTATACGTTATACGTTATACGTTATACGTTAAACGTTATACGTTATACGTTATACGTTATACGTTATACGTTATACGTTATACGTTATACGTTATACGTTATACGTTATACGTTATACGTTATACGTTATACGTTATACGTTATACGTTATACGTTATACGTTATACGTTATACGTTATACGTTATACGTTATACGTTACACGTTATACGTTATACGTCACACGTTATACGTTATACGTTACACGTTATACGTTATACGTTATACGTTACACGTTATACGTCACACGTTATACGTTATACGTTATACGTTATACGTTATACGTTAAACGTTATACGTTTCACGTTATAAGTTATACGTTATACGTTATACGATATACGTTATACGTTATACGTTATACGCTATACGTTATACGTTATACGTTATACGTTATACGTTATACGTTACACGTTATACGTCACACGTTATACGTTATATGTTACACGTTATACGTTATACGTTACACGTTATACGTTATACGTCACACGTTATACGTTATACGTTATACGTTGTACGTAATACGTTATACGTTGTACGTTATACGTAATACGTTATACGTTATACGTTACACGTTATACGTTATACGTCACACGTTATACGTCACACGTTATACGTCACACGTTATACGTCACACGTTATACGTTATACGTTACACGTTATACATTATACGTCACACGTTATACGTTATACGTTATACGTCACACGTTATACGTCACACGTTATACGTCACACGTTATACGTCACACGTTATACGTCACACGTTATACGTTATACGTTACACGTTATACATTATACGTCACACGTTATACGTTACACGTTATACGTTATTCGTTATACGTTATACGTTATACGTTATACGTTATACGTTATACGTTATACGTTATACGTTATACGTTATACGTTATACGTTATACGTTATACGTTATACGTTATACGTTATACGTTATACGTTATACGTTATACGTTACACGTTATACGTTATACGTCACACGTTATACGTTATATGTTACACGTTATACGTTATACGTTACACGTTATACGTTATACGTCACACGTTATACGTTATACGTTATACGTTGTACGTAATACGTTATACGTTGTACGTTATACGTAATACGTTATACGTTATACGTTACACGTTATACGTTATACGTCACACGTTATACGTCACACGTTATACGTCACACGTTATACGTCACACGTTATACGTTATACGTTACACGTTATACATTATACGTCACACGTTATACGTTATACGTTACACGTTGTACGTAATACGTTATACGTTATACGTTATACGTAATACGTTATACGTTATACGTTACACGTTACACGTTATACGTTATACGTCACACGTTATACGTTATACGTTATACGTTACACGTTATACGTTATACGTTATACGTTATACGTTATACGTCATAGCTTACACGATACACGTTATACGTCATACGTTATACGTTACACGTTATACGTCACACGTTATGCGTTATACGTTATACGTTATACGTTATACGTTAAACGTTATACGTTTCACGTTATAAGTTATACGTTATACGTTATACGTTATACGTTAAACGTTACACGTTATACGTTATACGTTATACGTTATACGTTATACGTTATACGTTATACGTTATACGTTATACGTTATACGTTATACGTTATACGTTATACGTTATACGTTATACGTTATATGTTATACGTTATACGTAATATGTAATACGTTATATGATTTACGTTATTCGTTATACGTTCGTCGTTATGCGTTGTACGTTATACGTTGTGCGTCATACGTTATACGTTATACGTGATACGTTATACGTTATACGTTATACGTTATACGTTATACGATATACGTTATACGTTATACGTTATACGCTATACGTTATACGTTATACGTTATACGTTATACGTTATACGTTACACGTTATACGTTATACGTCACACGTTATACGTTACACGTTATACGTTGTACGTAATACGTTACACGTTATACGTTATACGTAATACGTTATACGTTATACGTTACACGTTATACGTTATACGTCACACGTTATACGTCACACGTTATACGTTATACGTTACACGCTATACGTTATACGTTATACGTTATACGTTATACGTTATACGTTATACGTTATACGTTATACGTTATACGTTATACGTTATACGTTATACGTTATACGTTATGCGTTATACGTTATACGTTATACGTTATACGTTATACGTTATACGTTATACGTTATACGTTATACGTTATACGTTATACGTTATACGTTATACGTTACACGTTATACGTTATACGTTACACGTTATACGTTATACGTTTTACGTTATACGTTATACGTCATAGCTTACACGATACACGTTATACGTCATACGTTATACGTTACACGTTATACGTCACACGTTATACGTTATACGTTATACCTTATACGTTATACGTTATACGTTATACGTTATACGTTACACGTTATACGTTATACGTTTTACGTTATACGTTATACGTCATAGCTTACACGATACACGTTATACGTCATACGTTATACGTTATACGTTATACGTTATACGTTATACGTTACACGTTATACGTTATACGTTACACGTTATACGTTATACGTTTTACGTTATACGTTATACGTCATAGCTTACACGATACACGTTATACGTCATACGTTATACGTTACACGTTATACGTCACACGTTATACGTTATACGTTATACCTTATACGTTATACGTTATACGTTATACGTTAAACGTTATACGTTATACGTTATACGTTATACGTTATACGTTATACGTTATACGTTATACGTTATACGTTATACGTTATACGTTATACGTTATACGTTATACGTTATACGTTATACGTTATACGTTATACGTTATACGTTACACGTTATACGTTATACGTCACACGTTATACGTTATACGTTACACGTTATACGTTATACGTTATACGTTACACGTTATACGTTATACGTCACACGTTATACGTTATACGTTATATGTTGTACGTAATACGTTATACGTTGTACGTTATACGTAATACGTTATACGTTATACGTTATTCGTTACACGTTATACGTTATACGTCACACGTTATACGTCACACGTTATACGTCACACGTTATACGTCACACGTTATACGTTATACGTTATACGTTATACGTTATACGTTATACGTTATACGTTATACGTTATACGTTATACGTTGTACGTAATACGTTATACGTTATACGTTATACGTAATACGTTATACGTTATACGTTACACGTTACACGTTATATGTTATACGTCACACGTTATACGTTATACGTTATACGTCACACGTTATACGTTATACGTTATACGTTACACGTTATACGTTATACGTTATACGTTATACGTTATACGTTATACGTTATACGTTACACGTTATACGTTATACGTTATATGTTATACGTTATACGTAATATGTAATACGTTATTCGTTTTACGTTATTCGTTATACGTTCTTCGTTACACGTTGTACGTTATACGTTATGCGTTATACGTTAAACGTTATACGTTATACGTTATACGTTAAACGTTACACGTCACACGTTATACGTTATACGTTATACGTTACACGTTATACGTTATACGTTATACGTTATACGTTATACGTTATACGTCATAGCTTACACGATACACGTTATACGTCATACGTTATACGTTACACGTTATACGTCACACGTTATACGTTATACGTTATACGTTATACGTTATACGTTAAACGTTATACGGTTCACGTTATAAGTTATACGTTATACGTTATACGTTATACGTTATACGTTACACGTTATACGTTATACGTTATACGTTATACGTTATACGTTATACGTTATACGTTATACGTTATACGTTATACGTTATACGTTATACGTTATACGTTCTACGTTATACGTCATAGCTTACACGATACACGTTATACGTCATACGTTATACGTTACACGTTATACGTCACACGTTATACGTTATACGTTATACGTTATACGTTATACGTTAAACGTTATACGTTTCACGTTATAAGTTATACGTTATACGTTATACGATATACGTTATGCGTTATACGTTATACGCTATACGTTATACGTTATACGTTATACGTTATACGTTATACGTTACACGTTATACGTTATACGTCACACGTTATACGTTACACGTTATACGTTGTACGTAATACGTTACACGTTATACGTTATACGTAATACGTTATACGTTGTACGTTACACGTTATACGTTATACGTCACACGTTATACGTCACACGTTATACGTTATACGTTACACGCTATACGTTATACGTTATACGTTATACGTTATACGTTATACGTTATACGTTATACGTTATACGTTATACGTTATACGTTATACGTTATACGTTATACGTTATACGTTATACGTTATACGTTATACGTTATACGTTATACGTTATACGTTATACGTTATACGTTATACGTTATACGTTATACGTTATACGTTACACGTTATACGTTATACGTTACACGTTATACGTTATACGTTATACGTTATACGTTATACGTCATAGCTAACACGATACACGTTATACGTCATACGTTATACGTTACACGTTATACGTCACACGTTATACGTTACACGTTATACCTTATACGTTATACGTTATACGTTATACGTTAAACGTTATACGTTATACGTTATACGTTATACGTTATACGTTATACGTTATACGTTATACGTTATACGTTATACGTTATACGTTATACGTTATACGTTATACGTTATACGTTATACGTTATACGTTATACGTTATACGTTATACGTTATACGTTATACGTTACACGTTATACGTTATACGTCACACGTTATACGTTATACGTTACACGTTATACGTTATACGTTATACGTTACACGTTATACGTTATACGTCACACGTTATACGTTATACGTTATATGTTGTACGTAATACGTTATACGTTGTACGTTATACGTAATACGTTATACGTTATACGTTATACGTTACACGTTATACGTTATACGTCACACGTTATACGTCACACGTTATACGTCACACGTTATACGTTATACGTTATACGTTATACGTTATACGTTATACGTTATACGTTATACGTCATAGCTTACACGATACACGTTATACGTCATACGTTATACGTTACACGTTATACGTCACACGTTATACGTTATACGTTATACGTTATACGTTATACGTTATACGTTATACGTTATACGTTATACGTTATACGTTACACGTTATACGTTATACGTCACACGTTATACGTTATATGTTACACGTTATACGTTATACGTTACACGTTATACGTTATACGTCACACGTTATACGTTATACGTTATACGTTGTACGTAATACGTTATACGTTGTACGTTATACGTAATACGTTATACGTTATACGTTACACGTTATACGTTATACGTAATACGTTATACGTTATACGTTATACGTTACACGTTATACGTTATACGTCACACGTTATACGTCACACGTTATACGTCACACGTTATACGTTATACGTTATACGTTATACGTTATACGTTATACGTTATACGTTATACGTTATACGTTATACGTTATACGTTATACGTCATAGCTTACACGATACACGTTATACGTCATACGTTATACGTTACACGTTATACGTCACACGTTATACGTTATACGTTATACGTTATGCGTTATACGTTATACGTTATACGTTATACGTTATACGTTATACGTTACACGTTATACGTTATACGTCACACGTTATACGTTATATGTTACACGTTATACGTTATACGTTACACGTTATACGTTATACGTCACACGTTATACGTTATACGTTATACGTTGTACGTAATACGTTATACGTTGTACGTTATACGTAATACGTTATACGTTATACGTTACACGTTATACGTTATACGTCACACGTTATACGTCACACGTTATACGTCACACGTTATACGTCACACGTTATACGTTATACGTTACACGTTATACATTATACGTCACACGTTATACGTTATACGTTACACGTTGTACGTAATACGTTATACGTTATACGTTATACGTAATACGTTATACGTTATACGTTACACGTTACACGTTATACGTTATACGTCACACGTTATACGTTATACGTTATACGTTACACGTTATACGTTATACGTTATACGTTATACGTTATACGTCATAGCTTACACGATACACGTTATACGTCATACGTTATACGTTACACGTTATACGTCACACGTTATACGTTATACGTTATACGTTATACGTTATACGTTAAACGTTATACGTTTCACGTTATAAGTTATACGTTATACGTTATACGTTATACGTTAAACGTTACACGTTATACGTTATACGTTATACGTTATACGTTATACGTTATACGTTATACGTTATACGTTATACGTTATACGTTATACGTTATACGTTATACGTTATACGTTATACGTTATATGTTATACGTTATACGTAATATGTAATACGTTATATGATTTACGTTATTCGTTATACGTTCGTCGTTATGCGTTGTACGTTATACGTTGTGCGTTATACGTTATACGTTATACGTGATACGTTATACGTTATACGTTATACGTTATACGTTATACGATATACGTTATACGTTATACGTTATACGCTATACGTTATACGTTATACGTTATACGTTATACGTTATACGTTACACGTTATACGTTATACGTCACACGTTATACGTTACACGTTATACGTTGTACGTAATACGTTACACGTTATACGTTATACGTAATACGTTATACGTTATACGTTACACGTTATACGTTATACGTCACACGTTATACGTCACACGTTATACGTTATACGTTACACGCTATACGTTATACGTTATACGTTATACGTTATACGTTATACGTTATACGTTATACGTTATACGTTATACGTTATACGTTATACGTTATACGTTATACGTTATACGTTATACGTTATACGTTATACGTTATACGTTATACGTTATACGTTACACGTTATACGTTATACGTTACACGTTATACGTTATACGTTTTACGTTATACGTTATACGTCATAGCTTACACGATACACGTTATACGTCATACGATATACGTTACACGTTATACGTCACACGTTATACGTTATACGTTATACCTTATACGTTATACGTTATACGTTATACGTTAAACGTTATACGTTTCACGTTATAAGTTATACGTTATACGTTATACGTTATACGTTATACGTTAAACGTTACACGTTATACGTTATACGTTATACGTTATACGTTATACGTTATACGTTATACGTTATACGTTATACGTTATACGTTATACGTTATACGTTATACGTTATACGTTATACGTTATACGTTATACGTTATACGTTATACGTTATACGTTATACGTTATACGTTACACGTTATACGTTATACGTCACACGTTATACGTTATACGTTACACGTTATACGTTATACGTTATACGTTACACGTTATACGTTATACGTCACACGTTATACGTTATACGTTATATGTTGTACGTAATACGTTATACGTTGTACGTTATACGTAATACGTTATACGTTATACGTTATACGTTACACGTTATACGTTATACGTCACACGTTATACGTCACACGTTATACGTCACACGTTATACGTTATACGTTATACGTTATACGTAATACGTTATACGTTATACGCTATACGTTATACGTTGTACGTAATACGTTATACGTTATACGTTATACGTAATACGTTATACGTTATACGTTACACTTTACACGTTATACGTTATACGTCACACGTTATACGTTATACGTTATACGTTACACGTTATACGTTATACGTTATACGTTACACGTTATACGTTATACGTTATACGTTACACGTTATACGTTATACGTCACACGTTATACGTCACACGTTATACGTCACACGTTATACGTTATACGTTATACGTTATACGTTATACGTTATACGTTATACGTTATACGTTATACGTTATACGTTGTACGTAATACGTTATACGTTATACGTTATACGTTATACGTTATACGTCACACGTTATACGTTATACGTTATACGTTATACGTTATACGTTATACGTTATACGTTATACGTTATACGTTATACGTTATACATTATACGTTCTACGTTATACGTTGTACGTTGTACGTAATACGTTATACGTTATACGTTATACGTAATACGTTATACGTTATACGTTACACGTTACACGTTATACGTTATACGTCACACGTTATACGTTATACGTTATACGTTACACGTTATACGTTATACGTTATACGTTACACGTTATACGTTATACGTTATACGTTATACGTTATACGTTATACGTTATACGTTACATGTTATACGTTATACGTTATATGTTATACGTTATACGTAATATGTAATACGTTATTCGTTTTACGTTATTCGTTATACGTTCTTCGTTACACGTTGTACGTTATACGTTATGCGTTATACGTTAAACGTTATACGTTATACGTTATACGTTAAACGTTACACGTCACACGTTATACGTTATACGTTATACGTTACACGTTATACGTTATACGTTATACGTTATACGTTATACGT
Organism: Ptiloglossa arizonensis; assembly: GCF_051014685.1. Classification (NCBI taxonomy): domain Eukaryota; kingdom Metazoa; phylum Arthropoda; class Insecta; order Hymenoptera; family Colletidae; genus Ptiloglossa; species Ptiloglossa arizonensis. Next base: position 9,202 of record NW_027479179.1, on the reverse strand, counting down.
TATACGTTATACGTTATACGTTATACGTTATACGTTATACGTTATACGTTATACGTTATACGTTATACGTTACACGTTATACGTTATACGTTACACGTTATACGTTATACGTTATACGTTATACGTTATACGTCATAGCTAACACGATACACGTTATACGTCATACGTTATACGTTACACGTTATACGTCACACGTTATACGTTACACGTTATACCTTATACGTTATACGTTATACGTTATACGTTAAACGTTATACGTTATACGTTATACGTTATACGTTATACGTTATACGTTATACGTTATACGTTATACGTTATACGTTATACGTTATACGTTATACGTTATACGTTATACATTATACGTTATACGTTATACGTTATACGTTACACGTTATACGTTATACGTCACACGTTATACGTTATACGTTACACGTTATACGTTATACGTTATACGTTACACGTTATACGTTATACGTCACACGTTATACGTTATACGTTATATGTTGTACGTAATACGTTATACGTTGTACGTTATACGTAATACGTTATACGTTATACGTTATACGTTACACGTTATACGTTATACGTCACACGTTATACGTCACACGTTATACGTCACACGTTATACGTTATACGTTATACGTTATACGTTATACGTTATACGTTATACGTTATACGTTATACGTTGTACGTAATACGTTATACGTTATACGTTATACGTAATACGTTATACGTTATACGTTACACTTTACACGTTATACGTTATACGTCACACGTTATACGTTATACGTTATACGTTACACGTTATACGTTATACGTTATACGTTACACGTTATACGTTATACGTTATACGTTACACGTTATACGTTATACGTCACACGTTATACGTCACACGTTATACGTCACACGTTATACGTTATACGTTATACGTTATACGTTATACGTTATACGTTATACGTTATACGTTATACGTTATACGTTGTACGTAATACGTTATACGTTATACGTTATACGTTATACGTTATACGTCACACGTTATACGTTATACGTTATACGTTATACGTTATACGTTATACGTTATACGTTATACGTTATACGTTATACGTTATACATTATACGTTCTACGTTATACGTTGTACGTTGTACGTAATACGTTATACGTTATACGTTATACGTAATACGTTATACGTTATACGTTACACGTTACACGTTATACGTTATACGTCACACGTTATACGTTATACGTTATACGTTACACGTTATACGTTATACGTTATACGTTACACGTTATACGTTATACGTTATACGTTATACGTTATACGTTATACGTTATACGTTATACGTTACATGTTATACGTTATACGTTATATGTTATACGTTATACGTAATATGTAATACGTTATTCGTTTTACGTTATTCGTTATACGTTCTTCGTTACACGTTGTACGTTATACGTTATGCGTTATACGTTAAACGTTATACGTTATACGTTATACGTTAAACGTTACACGTCACACGTTATACGTTATACGTTATACGTTACACGTTATACGTTATACGTTATACGTTATACGTTATACGTTATACGTCATAGCTTACACGATACACGTTATACGTCATACGTTATACGTTACACGTTATACGTCACACGTTATACGTTATACGTTATACGTTATACGTTATACGTTAAACGTTATACGGTTCACGTTATAAGTTATACGTTATACGTTATACGTTATACGTTATACGTTATACGTTACACGTTATACGTTATACGTTATACGTTATACGTTATACGTTATACGTTATACGTTATACGTTATACGTTATACGTTATACGTTATACGTTATACGTTATACGTTATACGTTATACGTTATACGTTATACGTTATACGTTATACGTCATAGCTTACACGATACACGTTATACGTCATACGTTATACGTTACACGTTATACGTCACACGTTATACGTTATACGTTATACGTTATACGTTATACGTTAAACGTTATACGTTTCACGTTATAAGTTATACGTTATACGTTATACGATATACGTTATACGTTATACGTTATACGCTATACGTTATACGTTATACGTTATACGTTATACGTTATACGTTATACGTTACACGTTATACGTTATACGTCACACGTTATACGTTATACGTTATACGTTATACGTTATGCGTTGTACGTTATACGTTGTGCGTTATACGTTACACGTTATACGTTATACGTCACACGTTATACGTTATACGTTATACGTTATACGTTATATGTTATACGTTATACGTAATATGTAATACGTTATACGTTTTACGTTATTCGTTATACGTTCTTCGTTACACGTTGTACGTTATACGTTATTCGTTATACGTTACACGTTATACGTTATTCGTTATACGTTATACGTTATACGTTATACGTTATACGTTATACGTTATACGTTATACGTTATACGTTACACGTTATACGTTATACGTCACACGTTATACGTTATACGTTACACGTTATACGTTATACGTTATACGTTATACGTTATACGTTATACGTTATACGTTACACGTTATACGTTATACGTTATATGTTATACGTTATACGTAATATGTAATACGTTATTCGTTTTACGTTATTCGTTATACGTTCTTCGTTACACGTTGTACGTTATACGTTATGCGTTATACGTTAAACGTTATACGTTATACGTTATACGTTAAACGTTGTACGTCACACGTTATACGTTATACGTTATACGTTACACGTTATACGTTATACATTATACGTTATACGTTATACGTTATACGTCATAGCTTACACGATACACGTTATACGTCATACGTTATACGTTACACGTTATACGTCACACGTTATACGTTATACGTTATACGTTATACGTTATACGTTAAACGTTATACGTTTCACGTTATAAGTTATACGTTATACGTTACACGTTATACGTTATACGTTATACGTTATACGTTATACGTCATAGCTTACACGATACACGTTATACGTCATACGTTATACGTTACACGTTATACGTCACACGTTATACGTTATACGTTATACCTTATACGTTATAGGTTATACGTTATACGTTAAACGTTATACGTTATACGTTATACGTTATACGTTATACGTTATACGTTATACGTTATACGTTATACGTTATACGTTATACGTTATACGTTATACGTTATACTTTATACGTTATACGTTATACATTATACGTTATACGTTACACGTTATACGTTATACGTCACACGTTATACGTTATACGTTACACGTTATACGTTATACGTTATTCGTTACACGTTATACGTTATACGTCACACGTTATACGTCACACGTTATACGTCACACGTTATACGTCACACGTTATACGTTATACGTTATACGTTATACGTTATACGTTATACGTTATACGTTATACGTTATACGTTGTACGTAATACGTTATACGTTATACGTTATACGTAATACGTTATACGTTATACGTTACACGTTACACGTTATACGTTATACGTCACACGTTATACGTTATACGTTATACGTTACACGTTATACGTTATACGTTATACGTTACACGTTATACGTTATACGTTATACGTTATACGTTATACGTTATACGTTATACGTTATACGTTACACGTTATACGTTATACGTTATACGTTATACGTTATACGTTATACGTTATACGTTATACGTTATACGTTATACGTTATACGTTATACGTTATACGTTATACGTTATACGTCATAGCTTACACGATACACGTTATACGTCATACGTTATACGTTACACGTTATACGTCACACGTTATACGTTATACGTTATACGTTATACGTTATACGTTAAACGTTATACGTTTCACGTTATAAGTTATACGTTATACGTTATACGATATACGTTATACGTTATACGTTATACGCTATACGTTATACGTTATACGTTATACGTTATACGTTATACGTTACACGTTATACGTTATACGTCACACGTTATACGTTATACGTTATACGTTATACGTTATGCGTTGTACGTTATACGTTGTGCGTTATACGTTACACGTTATACGTTATACGTCACACGTTATACGTTATACGTTATACGTTATACGTTATACGTTATATGTTATACGTTATGCGTAATATGTAATACGTTATACGTTTTACGTTATTCGTTATACGTTCTTCGTTACACGTTGTACGTTATACGTTATTCGTTATACGTTACACGTTATACGTTATTCGTTATACGTTATACGTTATACGTTATACGTTATACGTTATACGTTATACGTTATACGTTACACGTTATACGTTATACGTCACACGTTATACGTTATACGTTACACGTTATACGTTATACGTTATTCGTTACACGTTATACGTTATACGTCACACGTTATACGTCACACGTTATACGTCACACGTTATACGTCACACGTTATACGTTATACGTTATACGTTATACGTTATACGTTATACGTTATACGTCACACGTTATACGTTATACGTTATACGTTATACGTTATACGTTATACGTTAAACGTTATACGTTTCACGTTATAAGTTATACGTTATACGTTACACGTTATACGTTATACGTTATACGTTATACGTTATACGTCATAGCTTACACGATACACGTTATACGTCATACGTTATACGTTACACGTTATACGTCACACGTTATACGTTATACGTTATACCTTATACGTTATAGGTTATACGTTATACGTTAAACGTTATACGTTATACGTTATACGTTATACGTTATACGTTATACGTTATACGTTATACGTTATACGTTATACGTTATACGTTATACGTTATACGTTATACTTTATACGTTATACGTTATACGTTATACGTTATACGTTACACGTTATACGTTATACGTCACACGTTATACGTTATACGTTACACGTTATACGTTATACGTTATTCGTTACACGTTATACGTTATACGTCACACGTTATACGTCACACGTTATACGTCACACGTTATACGTCACACGTTATACGTTATACGTTATACGTTATACGTTATACGTTATACGTTATACGTTATACGTTATACGTTGTACGTAATACGTTATACGTTATACGTTATACGTAATACGTTATACGTTATACGTTACACGTTACACGTTATACGTTATACGTCACACGTTATACGTTATACGTTATACGTTACACGTTATACGTTATACGTTATACGTTACACGTTATACGTTATACGTTATACGTTATACGTTATACGTTATACGTTATACGTTATACGTTACACGTTATACGTTATACGTTATACGTTATACGTTATACGTTATACGTTATACGTTATACGTTATACGTTATACGTTATACGTTATACGTTATACGTTATACGTTATACGTTATACGTCATAGCTTACACGATACACGTTATACGTCATACGTTATACGTTACACGTTATACGTCACACGTTATACGTTATACGTTATACGTTATACGTTATACGTTAAACGTTATACGTTTCACGTTATAAGTTATACGTTATACGTTATACGATATACGTTATACGTTATACGTTATACGCTATACGTTATACGTTATACGTTATACGTTATACGTTATACGTTACACGTTATACGTTATACGTCACACGTTATACGTTATACGTTATACGTTATACGTTATGCGTTGTACGTTATACGTTGTGCGTTATACGTTACACGTTATACGTTATACGTCACACGTTATACGTTATACGTTATACGTTATACGTTATACGTTATATGTTATACGATATACGTAATATGTAATACGTTATACGTTTTACGTTATTCGTTATACGTTCTTCGTTACACGTTGTACGTTATACGTTATTCGTTATACGTTACACGTTATACGTTATTCGTTATACGTTATACGTTATACGTTATACGTTATACGTTATACGTTATACGTTATACGTTATACGTTACACGTTATACGTTATACGTCACACGTTATACGTTATACGTTACACGTTATACGTTATACGTTATACGTTATACGTTATACGTTATACGTTATACGTTACACGTTATACGTTATACGTTATATGTTATACGTTATACGTAATATGTAATACGTTATTCGTTTTACGTTATTCGTTATACGTTCTTCGTTACACGTTGTACGTTATACGTTATGCGTTATACGTTAAACGTTATACGTTATACGTTATACGTTAAACGTTATACGTCACACGTTATACGTTATACGTTATACGTTACACGTTATACGTTATACGTTATACGTTATACGTTATACGTCATAGCTTACACGATACACGTTATACGTCATACGTTATACGTTACACGTTATACGTCACACGTTATACGTTATACGTTATACGTTATACGTTATACGTTAAACGTTATACGTTTCACGTTATAAGTTATACGTTATACGTTATACGTTATACGTTATACGTTACACGTTATACGTTATACGTTATACGTTATACGTTATACGTTATACGTTATACGTTATACGTTATACGTTATACGTTATACGTTATACGTTATACGTTATACGTTATACGTTATATGTTATACGTTATACGTAATATGTAATACGTTATACGATTTACGTTATTCGTTATACGTTCTTCGTTATGCGTTGTACGCTATACGTTGTGCGTTATACGTTATACGTTATACGTGATACGTTATACGTGATACGTTATACGTTATACGTTATACGTTATACGTTATACGATATACGTTATACGTTATACGTTATACACTATACGTTATACGTTATACGTTATACGTTATACGTTATACGTTACACGTTATATGTTATACGTTATACGTCACACGTTATACGTTATACGTTACACGTTATACGTTATACGTCACACGTTATACGTTATACGTTAGACGTTATACGTTATACGTCACACGTTATACGTTATACGTTAGACGTTATACGTTATACGTTATACGTAATACGTTATACGTTATACGTTACACGTTATACGTTATACGTCACACGTTATACGTCACACGTTATACGTTATACGTTACACGCTATACGTTATACGTTATACGTTATACGTTATACGTTATACGTTATACGTTATACGTTATACGTTATACGTTATACGTTATACGTTATACGTTATACGTTATACGTTATACGTTATACGTTATACGTTATACGTTATACGTTATACGTTATACGTTATACGTTACACGTTATACGTTATACGTCACACGTTATACGTTATACGTTATACGTTACACGTTATACGTTATACGTTATACGTTACACGTTATACGTTATACGTTATACGTTACACGTTATACGTTATACGTCACACGTTATACGTCACACGTTATACGTCACACGTTATACGTTATACGTTATACGTTATACGTTATACGTTATACGTTATACGTTATACGTTATACGTTATACGTTGTACGTAATACGTTATACGTTATACGTTATACGTTATACGTTATACGTCACACGTTATACGTTATACGTTATACGTTATACGTTATACGTTATACGTTATACGTTATACGTTATACGTTATACGTTATACGTTATACGTTATACGTTATACGTTACACGTTATACGTTATACGTTACACGTTATACGTTATACGTCACACGTTATACGTTATACGTTATATGTTGTACGTAATACGTTATACGTTGTACGTTATACGTAATACGTTATACGTTATACGTTATTCGTTACACGTTATACGTTATACGTCACACGTTATACGTCACACGTTATACGTCACACGTTATACGTCACACGTTATACGTTATACGTTATACGTTATACGTTATACGTTATACGTTATACGTTATACGTTATACGTTATACGTTGTACGTAATACGTTATACGTTATACGTTATACGTAATACGTTATACGTTATACGTTACACGTTACACGTTATACGTTATACGTCACACGTTATACGTTATACGTTATACGTTACACGTTATACGTTATACGTTATACGTTACACGTTATACGTTATACGTTATACGTTATACGTTATACGTTATACGTTATACGTTACACGTTATACGTTATACGTTATATGTTATACGTTATACGTAATATGTAATACGTTATTCGTTTTACGTTATTCGTTATACGTTCTTCGTTACACGTTGTACGTTATACGTTATGCGTTATACGTTAAACGTTATACGTTATACGTTATACGTTAAACGTTACACGTCACACGTTATACGTTATACGTTATACGTTACACGTTATACGTTATACGTTATACGTTATACGTTATACGTTATACGTTATACGTCATAGCTTACACGATACACGTTATACGTCATACGTTATACGTTACACGTTATACGTCACACGTTATACGTTATACGTTATACGTTATACGTTATACGTTAAACGTTATACGGTTCACGTTATAAGTTATACGTTATACGTTATACGTTATACGTTATACGTTATACGTTACACGTTATACGTTATACGTTATACGTTATACGTTATACGTTATACGTTATACGTTATACGTTATACGTTATACGTTATACGTTATACGTTATACGTTATACGTCATAGCTTACACGATACACGTTATACGTCATACGTTATACGTTACACGTTATACGTCACACGTTATACGTTATACGTTATACGTTATACGTTATACGTTAAACGTTATACGTTTCACGTTATAAGTTATACGTTATACGTTATACGATATACGTTATACGTTATACGTTATACGCTATACGTTACACGTTATACGTCACACGTTATACGTTATACGTTATACGTTATACGTTATACGTTAAACGTTATACGTTTCACGTTATAAGTTATACGTTATACGTTATACGATATACGTTATACGTTATACGTTATACGTTATACGTTATACGTTATACGTCATAGCTTACACGATACACGTTATACGTCATACGTTATACGTTACACGTTATACGTCACACGTTATACGTTATACGTTATACGTTATACGTTATACGTTAAACGTTATACGTTTCACGTTATAAGTTATACGTTATACGTTATACGTTATACGTTGTACGTAATACGTTATACGTTATACGTTATACGTAATACGTTATACGTTATACGTTACACGTTACACGTTATACGTTATACGTCACACGTTATACGTTATA